>NC_091123.1:171222224-171524724 GCF_040183065.1 Periplaneta americana
GGGTTCGTTTTAGGTAGGAGAAAAGTTACTAATTTTGTCTAAATGCACCCTCCTATAAAGGATAGTTCCCCTTACACAAACGTAATCAGAGTTTCTAAACAAAAGAAATACACTATAGTCGCGACGCTGTTATTCCCTGCGTGACTCCTCCTCTTTGCTTACATCTTAGGAAGTAAAGGCTCTATAAAGTCTATATAGGTAGTATCGTTCGCCATTTTTGTTCTTTCGTTGCCGAGCTACCAGACGAGGAATCTATTTGCCACACCGTTAAACATTATCATGTCGTAGCTCCTATGATAATAAATAAAGCGCACTGTAATTCAGCAAATAATTGAGCGGCAAATAACGTCCTCGTGTGCTTTCTGCGAACGCCAACGAAAGAGCCAAAATGGCGGGCGATTATATTAAGTATTTATCGAGCCTTAGGAAATGCATAACGTCATCATCAGAGAATCACAAGACGCACACGTTTAAATGTAGCCGACCTTCAACGTCATTGGCTGCCGGAAATCAGAGCGATGGGACTATACCTGTAAGTACTGTACAGTCCAGACCTGTGGAGTAACGGTTAGCGCGACTGGCCGCGAAATCAGATGGCCCGGGTTCGATTCCCGGTCGGGACAAGTTACCTGGTGCAGGTATTTTCCGGGGTCTTCCCTCAACCCAATATTAGCAAATGCTGGGTTACTTTCGGTGCTGGACTCCGGACTCATTTCACCGGCATTATCACCTTCATCTCATTCAGATGCTAAATAACCTAAAATGTTGATAAAGCGTCGTAAAAAAACCGACTAAAATAAATCCGTGACGCTACAGCCCATGAAGGCCAAGACCGACCAGCCGGCTGCTGATCTCACGTCCACATGCCGAAGCAGAGGTGAACGATCATCCAACCAGAATGGAGGTATTGTGTGGTTAGCACGATGATCCCCCCAGACGTTATAGCTGGTTTTCGAAACCGGATTTTCGCTACATATCGTAGCTTCCCAAGTGCATCACGATGCTGGATGGGCACCGGTCACATACACTGGCCGAAATTTCATGAGTAATTTTCTTCCCCTATGAAGATTCGAACCAGCGCGCATTCCGTAACGCGAGTCCTAGGCAGGATGCCTTAGACCACGACGCCACGGCGCGGGACGTCGTGAAACAATCTACTAAAATAATAAAAAATTAAAACTACTGTACCAAGTTTCATGAAAATCTGTTACATATGAGAAAAGTTATTAATTTTCTCTAAATGCAACTTCCTATAAGGGGTAGTTTCCCTTATACGAACGTAATCAGAGTTTGTATACAAAACAAATATACTACTTTTAACTACTGTACAAAGTTTCATGAAAATCTGTTATATAGGAGAAAAGTTATTAATTTTCTCTAAATGCAACCCCCTATAAGTGGTAGTTTCCTTTATACAAACGTAATCAGAGTCTGTATACAAAACAAATATACTACTTTTAAGTACTGTGCAAAATTTCATGAAAATCTGTTACATGGGAGAAAAGTTATTAATTTTCTCTAAATGCAACCCCCTATAAGGGGTAGTTTCCTTAATACAAACGTAATCAGAGTCTGTATACAAAACAAATATACTACTTTTAAGTACTGTGCAAAATTTCATGAAAATCTGTTACATGGGAGAAAAGTTATTAATTTTCTCTAAATGCAACCCACTATAAGGGGTAGTTTCCTTAATACAAACGTAATCAGAGTCTGTATACAAAACAAATATACTACTTTTAACTACTGTGCAAAATTTCATGAAAATCTGTTACATGGGAGAAAAGTTATTAATTTTCTCTAAATGAAACCCCCTATAAGGGGTAGTTTCCTTAATACAAACGTAATCAGAGTTTGTATATAAAACAAATACACTACCTTTAACTACTGTGCAAAGTTTCATGAAAATCTGTTACATAGGAGAAAAGTTATTAATTTTCTCTAAATGCAACCCCCTATAAGGGGTAGTTTCCTTTATACGAACGTAATCAGAGTCTGTATACAAAACAGATACACTACCTTTAACTACTGTACAAAGTTTCATGAAAATCTGTTACATAGGAGGAAAGTTATTAATTTTCTCTAAATGCAACCCCCTATAAGGGGTAGTTTCCCTTATACGAACGTAATCAGAGTCTGTATACAAAACAGATACACTACCTTTAACTACTGTGCAAAATTTCATGAAAATCTGTTACATAAGAGAAAAGTTATTAATTTTCTCTAAATGCAACCCCCTATAAGGGGTAGTTTCCCTTATACGAACGTAATCAGAGTCTGTATACAAAACAGATACACTACCTTTAACTACTGTACAAAGTTTCATGAAAATCTGTTACATAGGAGGAAAGTTATTAATTTTCTCTAAATGCAACCCCCTATAAGGGGTAGTTTCCCTTATACGAACGTAATCAGAGTCTGTATACAAAACAGATACACTACCTTTAACTACTGTACAAAGTTTCATGAAAATCTGTTACATAGGAGGAAAGTTATTAATTTTCTCTAAATGCAACCCCCTATAAGGGGTAGTTTCCCTTATACGAACGTAATCATAGTCTGTATACAAAACAGATACACTACCTTTAACTACTGTACAAAGTTTCATGAAAATCTGTTACATAGGAGGAAAGTTATTAATTTTCTCTAAATGCAACCCCCTATAAGGGGTAGTTTCCTTTATACGAATGTAATCAGAGTTTGTATACAAAACAAAAACACTACCTGTAACTATTGTACAAAATTTCATGAAAATCTGTTATATAGGAGAAAAATTATTAATTTTCTCTAAATATAACCCCTATAAAGGGTAGTTTCCCTTATACAAACGTAATCAGAATGTGTATACAAAACAAATACACTACTTTTAATTACTGTACAAAGTTTCATGAAAATCTGTTATATAGGAGAAAAGTTATTAATTTTCTCTAAATACAACCCCCTATAAAGGGTAGTTTCCCTTATACGAACATAATCAGAATATGTATACAAAACAAATACACTACTTTTAATTACTGTACAAAGTTTCATAAAAATCTGTTATATAGGAGAAAAGTTATTAATTTTCTTTAAATAAACCCCCAATAAAGGGTAGTTTCCCTTATACGAACGTAATCAGAGTTTGTATACAAAACAAATACACTACCTGTAACTACTGTACAAAGTTTCATGAAAATCTGTTACATGGGAGAAAAGTTATTAATCTTTTCTAAATGCAATTCCCTATAAGGGGTAGTTTCCCTTATACGAACGTAATCAGAGTCAAGCTGTGATCGAGACATTACAACAGATTTTGATGTCTCTCAGCAGGTTTGTGAAATACGAGCAACAGAACGCACACCATATCGTAGTTATTGGCTGTATCAATAACAATGAAGGTCTTGCAATTCTGTAGGTAATATAGCAGCGTTTATTACTTATTTTTGGTGAATGCTAATACTTACCGTCAAATTTTATAACCCTTTTCAAACAATTTGTATATTATTGTGTTTAACTTACTATTAGTTTCAGAGAAATTAAATGTTTTCCATTAACTGCCTTAAAAATAAGCATTTAGTAATGAGAACGTATTCATAACCTACAGAAAGATATATGGTTCTCTTATATTCAATTAAAACCTGGTTTAGCAATGTTTGCGAATAATAATGGAATGTTTTCCTGTCCTTCCTATAATAAGACAACCTGCTATGACAATATTTTCCTGGAGAAACCGAAGGTAATCCAGGCACGAATTCTCAGTGTGTAAAGTCACGCGTAGGGTATTAAACAGTAGGCTATGTGTTGAGTTTGCAGACTCATTTCTTTTTACGAAAACAAGTTTTACATAATATATACATAGGTTATGGATACGTAATCCATACGGATTTTCGTACAGCTATTTTCTCTGGGGAAATGTTCATAATAATAATAATAATAATAATAATAATAATAATAATAATAATAATAATTTTTTAATTGGTTATTTAACGACGCTGTATCAACTACTAGGTTATTTAGCGTCGATGAGATTGGTGATAGCGAGATGATATTTGGCGACATGAGGCCGAGAATTCGCCATAGATTACCTTGCATTCACATTACGGTTGGAGAAAACCTCGGAAAAAACCCAACCAGGTAATCAGCCCAAGCGGGGATCGAACCCGCGCCCGAACGTAACTTCAGACCGGCAGGCAAGCGCCTTAACCGACTGAGCCACGCCGGTGGCTAATAATAATAATAATAATAATAATAATAATAATAATAATAACCAGAGACTGGAAGTTTAGGCATTATGAATCATTAAAATAGGCAGGCAAAAAGGCATCATACATAGCTAAGATACGCAATAAAAGGCAATTACAAAAATCTTGCACTAGACCCACAGCCTTGCACTTTACACAAAGGGATTTCGACAGCAAGAAAAGCTTTACATAAGTCGAATGCAAATTGAGATTTTCGACTCGATGTTGCTATTACTGTTGGAAGCAAAGAAATCTTCTTCCCAGTAGCCTTGGAAAGTGCATGTTTGTGTTTGGGTGTACTGATATGTTGCGATATGAAATATTTAGCTAGCTACAACAACGTCGCAATGAAAACTGAAAGAAAAATAAATGTTAAAAATAAGGTTAGTCAAATAAACACAAGCGATAATTAAAACGCTTACTGTTATACATTTTTGCAGGGCAGCACTCATTGTTGCAAAGAGAATATGAACTGACTGAAAGACAATAATATACATTCGGTGAAGTCACTTTCATTGTAGCGGTTATGGAAATAAATTAAAATCTACCTTTAGGAAATCTATACTAATAATAAATCTATAGCCGAAATTTTTCTGTTAATTCTCGATTTTCCAAAAATAATTGGTCCTAACATATATAATTAACCACCCTGAAACCGAAAATCACTTTTTTGAAATTTTTGTTTGTATGTCTGTCTGTCTGTATGTTTGTTACCTTTTCACGCGATAATGGACGAACGGATTTCGATGAAAATTGGGATATAAATTAAGTTCGTTGTAACTTAGATTTCAGGCTATATGGCATTCAAAATACATTATTTAAAAGGGGGGTTATAAGTGGGCCTGAATTAAATAAATCGAAATATCTCGCTTATTATTGATTTTTGTGAAAAATGTTACATAACAAAAGTTTCTTTAAACATAATTTGCGATACGTTTTATTCCTTGAAAAATTTTGATAGGACTGATATTTAATGAGATAAATGAGTTTTAAAATTAAAATAAGTCATCTAAGGCCGTGTAATGAATTAAAAAACAAATGACTTCGTCTATAAGGGGCCTTGGACAGCAACAATCGAAAGCTATGAAAGATAGCCTACAGAGAATGTTTCTGTATTTGTATGAAGTAATATCGGAAGCTAAATTAACCGATTTGTATAATTAATTATTATTTCACCATTGGAAAGTGTAGTTTCTCTAGATGCACATAATGCTATAATGTTATTACAGTAACTTCTGATATAATATAATATAATATAATATAATATAATATAATATAATATAATATAATATAATATATGTAATATTATATAATATAATTTAAGTTATTTGAAGGATTCACAACCATAGTGGGCCAAGCGCCATTTACTGAATACGTAGAAAATAAGGGTTAAAATTAAGTTATTACCATAATACAATGGAAACCTATAACAAGTAAAATAAAATATATACATTAAATCTAAATAATGTAAATCTTCATGAAACTATGGTTGCATGTAATAAAAATTAAGAAAAAGGTTAAAGGCATTGTCATTGCACCAAATGAGTATCTCGGGACCAAAATGATCGCATTTTAATTATTTGGATGCAATTTAAATTAAGTAACGTATTAAACGATTTATCCTTCTATCAAACACGAATGTTCACTGGATCAAACATCCTATTTTAATTGTGTAATTACATTATATTTATTTCTAACGGGTGCAGCGGAGCGCACGGGTACGGCTAGTTTTTAATAATACATTAATAAATAATAGATAAATAATCAAATAAAGGCAAAGAAAACATTTATTTTGTAAATTAGGCAGAAAAGGACAACATAAAACTGACACGTTTCAATAACAAAGGTATAATTCGTACAGGTACTTTCAAAATGAAGATAGATTTAACACATTTAAAAAGGCATTCTGCCAAAGTTCCGGTCTCTGCTAAGCACCAGTTGTTCAACATTTGACTAGAACCTTATGAATTTTCGTCGATTTATTTTCAATAGAGTTTAGTTTTATTTCTAGAATTGTCTGCACAAGATGCCGCAAGATAGCGTTACATGTAAAGTTCTCGCGGTTGCTAGGTTACACAGGAAGTGACGTCACGCGGCACATTATCAATTAAAGACGTGCTTTCTGCCTAATCTTCCGTCTTTACGACGATCTCTACACGTTACGTTATTAAATACAGTCTGTTCCGCGCAGAGTAGTGATTGCTACTCGACAGATTTAAATTAACAATAAAAATAGCTGCACCACCTTCATTAACCCTTAAATTGACAAAGTAACCTAGAGGATGCAACAGGTTAATAGGCGATATGCTATAATTTTAATAGAACAATAGAAAAAAATTGGTAGGTAAATTAAAATTTCACAATACTATAATATTGTACAACATATAAAATATAGACATTGCGATATTGTTTTCTTTAAAGTCCGACAAGGTTTAATAAACTAGTGTGAGAAATGGAGCTTTGCCAATTTAAGGGTTAAATCATAAAATCAATGTTTTTACTCATTTTTGCGGAACTATACGACGAACTTTGGGCAGAACAGTGAGGAAGGAAACTTTATTAAAATTTTACGAAGTTATGGTTCTACCAGCGAATAGGGATTATAGAGAATGGACACTGAGCGAATTTGCCTGTGTTTTGTTCCTCTGTGCGCCAGCGTTTAGTTCTACTTTCAAGCGCTGGAGGTTAGTGTAATCGAGCATACGCTAAGATAATAATTGAGAATAGAGTTGAGACACAGGATTCAAACATCGCCTACCTTATTGCATAATCCAGTAACGCTTTGCTTCAAATAAATTCAAGTTAACAGCTTTTCCTTATTTCTCAGTGACGAATTAGTTGTAATAATAATTTTTTATATTTCAGATATAATAAATTATATTATAAAATAATATAATACATTATAAAATTAAGTATCGAATTCGTTTAATATTTATATACAATATAATATAGGTATATGGTTTTACTTCTCGTAAGAGTTTTGTTTTTCCATTTTCAGTGCTATCAAATCATTACATATTTTAATTGTCGTTGAGGTCAACGTCTCAACATTCATTATAAAGGAACTCTAGAGTCTAGATATTATAGTTAATGACGTATTTATTATTTTATGGATCCAATTTATTTTATTTCAGTACATAATGTACCTAGATGTATTAATTATATGTGTTATATTTCCGCTGTGTCGACTGCTAGCTGGAGTGATGTCAGCGCCAACTCTAGAGAGAAAGCAGAATCTCACGCTCTAGCTGACTTGAAGGTCATTGAAATCAGTCCGGCTACATCAAAGGTACCGACTCGAAGTGTCCATTCTTTATAATCCCTATTCGCTGGTTCTACCAGCATTCCTTTATGGCAGTGAGAGTTGGACATTAAGAAAAGATCAAGAACGTAGAATTGTAGCCAGCGAAATGAAGTTCTTAAGATATGTGGCAGGTTACACCTTGATAGATAAGAAGAGAAATGAAGATATACTGTAAGGAAGGAGTTAAAAATGGAAAGTTTAATCGAGACGATTAACAATATACAGAACTAACTGGATACAACCGAATGCCTGAAACACGCATAACAAAAGCTGCTCTACAGTATATGCCTAGAGGAAGAAGATCGCTGGGAAGACCTAGAAAGAGATGGCGAAATCAATTGTGAGGAGACGTAACAGGCCATTCGAGAGGCCTAATCAGTGTTGCCATACCTACTGATTTAGCAGGAGATTTCCTGTTTTTCCATTGAATCTACTGCTCTACTGATTTTTATGTCAAAAGTCCGAATTTCTCCTGCCTTTTTGGCATGCTGCAGTGACCTAGTTCTATGCCCGGATTTTCAACTCATTACTTTAGTACACATAGGCCTATATTATGTCACCATGTCTTATTTTTGCATCTTATACACAAGTCAATGCTTTCATTTGTCTCCCGGCTCATAATGCGTCGCCACAATGATGCTTACAAGAAGCAAGGAGACGGCTCTCGCCTGGAGTCCAGCGGCGGGTTATGATATCAGCACACTGCAGATAAAGACCATGTTTTGTACACATGGCTCAGAGTTATGGGTCTCTCCAATCCACTCGATAGTCTAAACATAATTACAGATCGACAGAGAACGAATGTTTGAAACCTTACCACGAAAGGATGCAAACCCTCTTCCTCACACACACTCACACACACAAGTATATAATCTTCATGCAACGTAAGCATGTGATAACTGTCGTCAATTTGCAAAAGGAGACATTTCGGAAATAAAGTGTTTGGAAAATCGCAAAACTATAAGTTAAATTAAAATGTTCAAATTTTTTTTTCTAATTAGATCACTATAGATACATACATTCAGGATCCATGAACATTTTAATATTTTAAGTTTATGATTTTTTGTAGCGATTTTCCAACACTTTGTTATTTTGGACATATCCCCTTTTGCAAATCGACGACAGAATTAAGTTATGTCATTACTGTTTTGAGGACTCGGGGAACAGAGGAGGAACGAAACTTATTCAGTATAGTGAAGTTTGTCTCTGATTGTGTGCACGTGAAACAGTGAGAGAGTGAAGTATAAGTAATGGCATTTTAGTGTTACATATCTTGCACAGTGGTCTTTTAAAATGAGTGGAAGTGTCCCAGAAAGAAAGAAAAAAAAGTAAATATACTCCCACAATATTATAAATTATAGTGGGAAAATGGTGAACAGTTTAAAGGATAGTTATGTAAAAGCAAGAAAGGGGATAATTTTTCGTCTGTTATAGTCGCAGCTAATGCAGTACTGTATTTAATATCATCTTTAAAATAAATCTTTCGTGAATACATGGAAAATTCCAGATTTAATACGAAACATTGTCATAGCTCAGTTGGTTAGAGAGCACTCAGCGCGCACAGCTGAGAGGTCCTGGGTTCGATTCCCGGTGCCGGTACGAATTTTTCTCGTACTTAATGGTATAAAAAACAAACTGACTAGTCATACTAGTCGAGCAAAATATAATGAGGTGGGCGAGACCTCATTCATATTTGATACATTGTCAATAAGACATTACTGTGTAAAAACAAAATTGCATGACTTTGATACGTACGCTGAGTAGAGATAACAGTAATTATATTTAGCAAAATTGTTCCATTTCATTGGATAGGGAAGTGCTATATAGAAATACAACAGTATCATCTTTCTTACAGTACACTGTTTTGTAATTAATATTATAATACAAAAAGGAAATTCATGTTTAATTAATCTACTGTAATCTCCTGTTTTTTTTTTCGATGATTTTCTCCTGATTTTCGTGAGTAGGTCCTGGCAACACTGGGCCTAATACTTGTTGAAGATGATGATGATGATGATGATGATCAAATACCTTACTATAATAATACCGGACAGCTAGCAGTTTCTCGCGCGAACGACGCTGGTGCTGCTACCTAGGCGGCCGGTGTGGAGATACTCGCGAAACAAGCTGTAATCAACTGCAGTGTATATTGTTGCTGGGCTAGTTAATAGTTTTATTAATTAGTGCTGTGTTAAAATGTCAGGGTGTATATGTGCTGTTTATACAATTACAGCATTACAAATTGCTCCAAATCGTACCTTCCATTTCCGAGAGATCATAAAACGTGAGTCAACAAAATTCGTTATTAGGCTTAATGCCTTTGTCTCTGTGTTGATAGAGCAATACAAATTGGCTTTTTTATTTAGACTTAATAAATGAATAGAAGTTAAAATATTTTTTGGAAATTTTAAGGTTATAGCAAATTAAGTTTTATTGTTGTCCACGTGCCTTTACCAATTATTACAAGCATCAGATTACTACCATTTTTATCTTTGCAGTTGTCAGCAATGGTATAAAAAGCGTTGTTGTAAATTCATTCTTAATGTCATAATTAATTTTGTCTCACTAAAGCAAAGAAAAAATACGCAACAATTAATTACGGAAAATAATATGAAGCATGGAATATTTCTCATAATATGCAGCTTTGATATAAAATAATGTTACATTAAATATGGTACTATTCAACATTTCTTAAGTGTCTCGTATATTATTCCACATTAGTACCTCACGTTTTAAACAATAGTCCGATTTCCGCTATGTTAATATTTGTATTTGTGGACGTAATTCCACGCCGCTCCGCTAGATGTCAGGTCCGCGATATTTCGCACTCACGCCAATGCTGCTAGTATACAGCTGTCTGGTATTATTATAGTAAGGTATTTGGTTAAATCTATTGGAGGAAGTTAGATTATTATACAGACTAGTTCAATAGATTGAAAAATAATAACTTATGTTGTATCAAGTACGAAAAGCGAAATTTTAGCGTACGAATTTAGTGCTTCCGTACGAGACGCCGGCGAGTTTAAAATGTAAAGACCAAGAGATTGCCCCCTTGGTAAAGACCCAGCAACAAAATTTGGGCCACCTAATTTTACTAAGTTCCAGATACAACGCATTGCGCATGTGCAGTAAACAAGAACGCCTAAATGTATGCTACTTGTGGACAGTCTTGCGAAGCTTGTTGCCTACATAGAGGAGGACTGCTACCAAGATTCGGCCGATGTTTTAATTCCGTAGTATCTGTACTAGGATGAGTCCGCTAAAGATCTTTTTACAACAGTAACGTAATAGCGTCTGATCCCATTCATTTTAAGTGCGATACGAAGTTCATTACCGTACTCGTTTTTCTTATTCCACTCGCTTTCAGAAATGAATCACAGCAACAAGTATATTTCAAAACGTATTGAAACTATGTACAGAGTGATTTATATAGAACTAACACATTTCTTTCTAATAAAATTTATTATTTTTTATGCTCGATCATGCCGAAATGTAGTAATTATACACCTTGTAGCAGCCCTTTAATGGACCTCATTAAAATACACCTATTCATTAAAGTTCAGGTGTTCCACCAATCAGAAAATACCATTGTAGCAATATGAAAGCGCAAGTATCGATTATTCTCGGATATGCAATCGAAAGACAACTAGCGCGAGATTAGACAATATTAAACTCAGTCGAAAAAAACAACACACAAATTAACATCAATTCACCGTCATCTTCCAGCCTTTCACAAAGCACATTCCCGCAAATTCATTTCACCAATTGCCGGAAAAAATCAATATGGTCGAGCATAAAAAGTCGTATGAAACTTGACTATAATGGTAATTAAGACGCAAGTATGTTTATGAAACGAGCGCAAGCGTTGCATAATGTACTATTAATAAATTTCTCTTAAGAATTTGATAGGATTTTACTATTTCAGTTCGTAAATCACTAACGGTTCTCACAATTTTTTATTTATTCTTTTTTTATGTTTGTGAACAATATATACTCAAATCCTCTACAGTTTCAACGGCTAAAGATTTCCTGAAAATTTGAAACAATTTGAACAATACAGTATATAAAACTAAATACAAATATTTACATACGGAATAGTTAATAAAATTTACAAGAGAAAGAGTTCGTCCAAAGGGCTGGACTCTGGAAGAGTACCCAAAACGCTCATTGCATTTCCGCGTTGAATTGCAATACTTAAACGTTGACGCAAATAAGTAGTGCAACGACGATCACCGGTAATGGAGATCAAAATTTGGCCGATTTGAGATACCAAAACTTTAGCGTCATGACTCCAAGGACCAAAGGTCTCCACAGCAAAGGGGTCAAAGATATAATTGTCTATTTATTTCAAAACGAATAATGCTAGTCACAATTTGTTACACCTCAAATGTAGAGTGTCTTTGAGAGATTAGTAACGAATTATGTAAAATGTTATTGAAGCAAGGAAAAAAAAAGTTTATATTCTAATGAAAATGTATAAACTACAAACATTATTAACAAATATAATAAAATAAATATCGAGCATTTTTACATACATAATCGTGGGATGTGTACCCCTTGAGACAACTCCGCGTACCCCCAAAGGTACGCGTACCATAGATTGAATACCACTGCTATAAACTACTATTAAAAATATAAGAAAATACATCTTGATTACACAACTTTTAACACTGTATCATTTTGGAATATGTATTATATGACTTTCTCGTATTAAATTCTATCGTACCTGGTTAACATGTTTCGATCTATTATGGGTCATCCTCAGAACTGGTCGTTGTTGGTCTTGGCGCCTCTTTTTTTGTTTCCTGTGAGGGTGTGTTTGTGTGGTGTAATGTGGAGTCAAAGAGTGTGTGTTCTGTAATTGAGTTGAGTGTTGAGAATTTCATTGGGGTGTCTTTTTGTGTGTCTGTATATTTCATATTGTTCTAGTGTGTTGAGTTTCTGGCTTTTTGGTTGGATGTGTAGAATTTCCATGTCTGTGTTCATGTCTCTGTAGGTGTGGTTAGCATTTGTGATATGTTCTGCATATGTGGAGGTGTTTTGCAATTTTGTTATGGCTGTGATGTGTTCTTTGTAACATGTTTGAAATGATCTGCCTGTCTGTCCTATGTAGAAGTTGTTGCAGGTGTTACATTTGAGTTTGTATACGCCTGTTTGGTTGCATTTGTTTGTTTGTGTGTTGAGATGTTTTTGTAGAGTGTTATTTGTTCTGTATGCGATGTTGTAATTTAATTTCTTGAATGAGGTTGAAATCTTGTGTGTGTTTTTGTTTTCGTATGTTAGTGTGATGTATTTTTTGTGTTCTTGTGTTTGTGTTGTATTCTTCTGTTTTTTGTGGTTTTGTTTTGTCTTACGTATTATGTTGTCTATTATGTTGGGGTTGTATCCGTTTTCTTGTGCTATGTATTTGATTGTGTTTAGCTCTTCCTTGTAATCTTGTTGGTTCATTGGTATGTTGAGTAGTCTGTGTACCATTGTTCGGAATGCAGCTTGTTTGTGTTGTGTGGTTGGATGTGTTGTGTATGTGTTGTTGTTGTTGTTGGTTTTCTGTATACTTTGAATGTGTGTTTGTTGTCTACTTTTATTATTGTGATGTCTAGAAAATTTCTAATGTGTAGTGTAGCTTTGGGTGTATTTTGTTTATGTGTTGATGTAGGTTTTGGATGTCTTTTGTTTCCTTTGTATAGTATTAGTATGTCATCTACATATCTGTGCCAAATATGTTGTCTGCGTGTTTGTTGTTGTTTTTGTTTAGTATGTATGTCTGTTCTATATCATATTGAATCAATTCTTTTGTTTAAAAGTCCGCTATGGCGACTTTAACGCTGAAGTACAATTTTTCGAATTGATAACAATCCGAAAAGCAACTGTTTTAAAGAGCATGTACTAAAAAAGGTATAATTAGATATTCCGTAGGTAGAAATATAAGGTACTCGTATGAAACGTGTAGAACCTATAATAAAATTTAGGCTTAATACTGCTTGTCTCTCAGTAGTAATATACGTTACAAGAGCGGTATGTTGACGTTTTCATGTTCGAGGAAAAGATTGAAAAAGCGAAACGTAGTTGAGCTTTTTTAATTTCCGAGAACATGAAAACAAACATACCGCTCGTGTATCGTACATTATTTTGTGCGAAGATCGTTTATTACATACCTGAAGGACGAATTTCTAATTAGTTGCAATGAAATCTCCATGTTGGTTTCTGTTTAATGACGCCAACTTCGGAAAACCAAAATATCTTTCTTCAACGTTGTTGCTATAAAATGTTTTCTGTGTTGACTATACTCCAGCAGGCCGTGATATACGTCTGTCTTTTTTTCCCCCAGTCTATAAATGCGAACTTAAAACAAACGGTAAGGTTATGTAATGATTTATTTTTCATTTTAATATTTTAACAATATCATTTATATAACATATTGCAGTAATAACATCGGCATCTGGAATCTTATTGATTTTTTCACGGCTTCCTTAATGTTACTTGTATCAGGAATGCAATAAGTTTCGTTGAGTAGTAGACTTTACTTAATTTTTGCAAATATTTAAAAACAATAATTAACATTGCAATTTAGGTGAAATTGCAGTGGTAAGTTTCCAATTTATAATTATTACTATGTTAAACGTCTCTAAAAATAATATGTTTAAAGCCTAAAGCAGTAAAATGAATGTCGCGCTTAAGCGGTAAGAAGAGGGAAGTTGTTATGTGTGTTACGTTGGGAATACTGAATGTGGTATTTCACACTTACCGCGTATTGGTTCTGTGCGGAAAACAAGCAAATACGCACGATCTCGCACAAAAGAACTTTGAAAATCTGGGTAGCAATGAACGGGAAAATAAATTAATATTGCATACTTATGGTGGGACAACACAAACATTACACTAACCACGAATATATTATCTACATGTTCCAAGAGGACTTCGAAACCACAACCGCTGACCCCACGCAACCTCAAAACCACGCCATAACCGCTGTGTGCACACAGACGGCATGAAATTATTCATTGTTACTTTTTATATATTTTATGCAATAGCTAATAAAACCTCAATTTTACGTAAAGATATGTCAGAACTGTTCATGACAACATCATTCCAAATGCATTTATATTCGCAGTTTCATAACCGTCACATTATACCGAAACAGAATAACGACAGCAGATGGAAGAAGCAGTAGAGTCTGTTCAACTATACCCACGCTTGTCATGATCGCTGGACTGCCAAGAGAGTAGTATGAATTCGTCAGCCGGTAACTTATGTAATGCCCGTAACACACTTGCAGAGTTTTCGCCAGCGAGAAATGTGTTGCGAGAAAATTAAAAAATTGATAACATGGATTCAAATGGACGTCCACACACTGGAAGAGATTCTCGCTCGAGGCAAAAACCTCGCGCGAGTTTCTCGCTGGAATCGGTAGCTCAGCGAATTTTCTTGACACATTTATCAAAGATGTTTGACATTTATGCTCTTTATGACGATTGAATGTAGAAAAAGATATCACAGGTGGCGATGAATTGTATTGTCTTTATTTGAAAATGAGGAAAGATGGCTGATAATTGGAGTCAGAAACTTATCGAACTTGTACGATGTCACCCGTAGGCCTGTTTATATGCTACACGGGATGAAAATAATAAAAACACGAAACTTAAAGAAGAAATCTGCAGACAAATATCAGATTATCTGAAAATAAATAGAGCTATATTTTATTTTGATGAGATTTAATAGTATCAATTAAACATTTGAAATAATGTATCTATAATGTCTTAACAGTTTACGCAATTTTAATCGGAACATAGCAAAGAATCCTCTATCATATCATGAATGGCAAAAAACTGTGGTCCATTCAACCTGAAATAATGCCTAAACGTATAATCATTCAAATCGAAACCAGTGTCCAAAACTCGCCCTTATTTTCGTAAGATACAATGTGATTTTCAGATATTTCTGGCTTTAATTTTAGGCCTACTTTTTCTTTTCATTAACAAATATGTTCATGTAACTCAATTTCCTCATCATCTGAATACTCAGATTCAACATAGCGTTCATACGTAATTTGTAAAGTACGACAATATACTTACAGGTTATATACTTAAGTACGACAATATACGTAAATACATAACCTATAATATTTCCCCCAACGAGTCATTACTATAATCAGAAAAATGCTTTCTGCATGAAGGCAGTGCATAGATGATCATAGCGAGGTGTGATCTGTGATAGCGAGAACTCGCCAAGTGTGTGGAGGAAGGCTCTTCGCCTCTTTCTCGCAACGCATTTCTCGCTAGCGAAAACTCTTCAAGTGTGTTTACGGGCCTAAAAGTGCACTACAACTCGAAAAGTTCATCTACATTTAAAACTAAATATGATTTGTAAAATATTAAATAATATTATTTTCTTTGTGAATTGTGTTTTTGTGATGATGGCATATGTTCTGTTCTGAATTATTCCTTAGTGAATAAATGGAAGCATGCTGTTCAAGTGAGAATGTTGATCAGCGAGCTCGCGATGTTTTTTTTGACCGCGTGTTGACAAGCGAACAAGAAATAATGCACGAGCGCAGTAGCAGCTCAGAGATGGCGCTCCTGGAAGATCGTATTTTGTGCACACCTTCCCTTCACACCACCAACCCCTCAGTCACCTATGTCAGTACACAGATTCTCACCATGCGAAGGTGTATTGTGTGTATGTACATAGGAATAGAAACAGCGCTTATGTACAGTGTGCGGAAACTTACGCGACAACATCACAGAACACAGGTTGCAATAAAGAAAATGTTGACAAATTAAGCAATAAGAAACCAATAAAAACGATAAGAAATAATTTACTACAAAGTGTGCACATGCACCAGTGCATATACCCAGCCACCATCACTGAGTGAGTCTTTATAACCTGATATCTGAAATGACAGACAGGCAAAAATATAAGCAAAAAAGGGGTTGCAAAAGCTCATGCCTAACAGTCAGCCATGTTTTCCTGGGTCACACGTTAAAATGGCGTATGCAAGGGCGAAATTAGACTTTTTTTTATTAAAGGAAAACAATTTACTACTGCTTTGAATTTGAAGTCTATTACTAAATATAAAAAATTAGAGAACAAAAAAAAAAAATTAAAGGAATTTGCTGTTTTATTCCAGTATCACATGACTAGGACCGGATTTTTATGTAATATCAAGGTGTGAAATATTTACATATTTATGTAAGAAAAATAAGCTGAATATGTACCAAAATATGTAAAATCATGAAAATATTTAATATCAATATCTGGCAGGTATAGGATAGGTAAGACTCTCCAGTTGTGATTTCATAGAGCACCCGACATTTTTACTGCACACTTGACACATCACTGTTTTTCCATCCGTAGTGAAAGCTTCGTCCATTGCAATCCATGATTTTATTTTTGTCGTTAGGGTTGAAGATACAGGGGCCATTTTAGTTAGTTAAAAGCAGTAGATAAACTCACTTGCATTTTATACTGTAAGTATTAAAACTACAGAACTGAGTGAAATAAATGATACAACAGTACTGCAAGCACTGTTTCGCTTTACTGGATTAGGAGAAAATAAGAGGAGATGTGGGACACATGCATTATAGCTGCTCCCTGTAAGAAACAAAGTATCTACTGAAACCTCAAACTATAGGCATTTACAAAATGTTGTTTGAAAAGTGACATTCCTGTCTCATTCAGAAGGGTAGGATTATTCCAGCTGAGAACCATACTTTCTAATTGCTCAAAAAATCCCATTTCCTATAGGTCTACTAAATTTAAAGTAAAGAGGTCAAGCAATAATCTGAAAAGCTATTTATTTTAATCTTTCAACATCTTTCCAGTTTGTTCCTTTACTCTAGCTTCTTTTCAAAAGTCGGGTACTTTATTGCAGCTCATGTCAGACTTGACACGGGTTTTCCCTGGAAGGATTAGGAAGAGGGTGGTTAAGGCTGCAAATTGCATGGGAACGGCTTGTTAAGACGTGTGCAGAACAATTATTTTTCGAGACAAATCATGTCGTCCTCGTCCCACTCCACCGCATGAAGTCAACGCTACTTTCTGAGTGATTTTTACAATATAAAGTAGTTGTATGAGAAAGGTTGCCTTTTGTTCACTCATATTTACAGTGGACGGTATGGGGTGATTGCCTCTATTACTTCCTGGAACTAAAGACATTATGTTTCGTCCCGAAATATATCCTTTCTTGGGTAGGTAAAAAGGCTTTTTAAATCTGTGTATTTCAAATTGTAAACTTTCCCAGCAGGTTTTTTTTTGTTTCCTTTCAGAGAAGTAAAAATGAATAAAAACCCCATAAATATGTAGATTTATGTAATACCAAGCCATAATATGTAATGTGGGGAAAATATGTAAAAATATGTTGTATCAAATTTTAATATATTAATGGTAATTACAAGATTCGCAAAGATTTGTTATTATATACGGTTAGGTTGAAAGGAATATAATATGTAATTACATAAAAATCCGGTCCCTACACATGACTTTATACACGAAGTTTGTAGTTTATATTATTTTATCGTAAGTTTCATCAGAACTGTAGAATACCACCACCAGCGCCACCACCATTGCTGTCACCATCACAATGTCTTCACAACTACAGCGATCACCATACCTAAACATAGTAACCTTACTGTCACTATCACCACCTCTGTGAATTACTGCCTTCATCAGATAGTTACAAGCAAAAATAGTGAAACTGCATGGCAGTACTCAGAATAGTTATTGTCAGTGCATTTTTTTCTGTGAAGAAAGGTGCCAGTACTCACCAAAATTTTGAGGTTATACAAATTTGTAATAGCACTTCAGTTAGGGACATATTGTAACAGGCAATTTCTTCATGGAATTACAGCTTGCTGTTTGTGTCCACTGCTGACTGTACGATTAGTTTTGCCATTGGATTAGAGAAATTTTCATTTCAAAAGGGAAAGTTGCCGATACTGTGTACCATTGCATACCACCAGAAAAAAAAGCACCGTTTATTATTGTAATAAGAAGTTCTAGTTTCTTACTGTACTATTGTTATTGCAAGTTATCTTGAACTTCCTGAGCAGGGACAGAGGGGCAGAGGGAAGGAAGCGCGTAACATGGGTGGACCCAACTGAGTTGTTTGCACATGCTCCGCATCATAATCTCTTGTCAAGAAATGTAGAACTATTTCCTTCACTGCGTACCAGCAGTGTTAACATGGAGCAGCAACCACAGGGTAGTAATTATGGTGAAATCACACCACCGCGGAGAAAAAGTAACGCTGTTATCCACAGCGGAGGAAGAGAAATTATCGCAAATATAATTGAGTGTTGCGAGGAGGAAAAACTAAACGTTTGCTGGAACCTCTTGATAACGAATATGAGAAAGCAACTAAATACTCTGGCAAAAGTATTAGTTCCCTGAAGAGAATTAAGAAGAATATTGAACGAACCTCGCACTACTCCGGGAAAGAATAGGTATGTAATGTTTAGAAATTATTGCTATAATAGTTATGTACAATTGTGTGTGTATATTGAGAGCGACATAATGAATTACTGTTGTAAGTTATTATGTTGTTATAGTTCTACAAAACATATTATTTCATTCCAGAATTAGGACTTGTGTAAAATTGAGATGGACGACTTCGATCAACATGTCATTTGGGATACAATCGAAGAGTTCTATCTTGTTCAGAAAGTAGTACCTACAATTAAGAAGATAATTCCGAATGGATGATAACATTGACGAAATAATAACTAATTTTGGACCAAGCGAGGAAGACGATGACGATGATGGCAGCAATGATAGGGATATGGATTGTGTATAATTATAAATTAATGTAAATTCAAATAATAAGCCTGTAAAATATTGTTTTAAGAATATGTACATATCAGCTACAGGTGGATAATAAAAATATATAGCCTATATAATTTACAGAAACAGCTGTAGTAACTCCGCCATTGCCGGTCCCCAGCCTGGATGAGAGAGGAGTGTAGTCTATACACTATTATATTTAAATACTTATTCATTATCCCCAAAGGTCTTTTTCCCTCCGGTCTCCCAACTAACACTCTATATGCATTTCTGGATTCACCCATACGTGCTACATGCCCTGGCCATCTCAAACGTCTGGATTTAATGTTCCTAATTATGTCAGGTGAAGAATACAATGCGTGCAGTTCTGCGTTGTGTAACTTCCTCCATTCTCCTGTAATTTCATCCCTCTTAGGCCCAAATATTTTCCTAAGAACCTTATTCTCAAACACCCTTAATCTCTGTTCCTCTCTCAAAGTGAGAGTCCAAGTTTCACACCATACAGAACAACCGGTAATATAACTGTTTTATAAATTCTAACTTTCAGATTTTTTGACAGCAGACCAGATGACAAAAGCTTCTCAACCGAATAATAACACGCATTTCCCATATTTATTCTGAGTTTAATTTCCTCCCGAGTGTCATTTATATTTGTTACTGTTGCTCCAAGATATTCTAAGGATAAATCTCCCATTTTTATAATTCCATTTCTTACATTATTTTGGTCACGAGACATAATCATATACTTTGTCTTTTCGGGATTTACTTCCAAACCGATCACTTTACTTGCTTCAAGTAAAATTTCCGTGTTTTCCCTAATCGTTTGTGGATTTTCTCCTAACATATTCACGTCATCAGCATAGACAAGAAGCTGATGTAACCCGTTCAATTCCAAACCCTGCCTGTTATCCTGAACTTTCCTAATGGCATATTCTAAAGCGAAGTTAAAAAGTAAAGGTGATAGTGCATCTCCCTGCTTTAGCCCGCAGTGAATTGGAAAAGCATCAGATAGAAACTGACCTATACGGACTCTGCTGTACATTTCACTGAGACACATTTTAATTAATCGAACTAGTTTCTTGGGAACACCAAATTCAATAAGAATATCAAATAATACTTCTCTATTAACCGAGTCATATGCCTTTTTGAAATCTATGAATAATCCAGTAAAGTACTAATGTTAATTCAATTACACAATAAATCAATGTTTAAGCAGAAATTTTAAATTTGTTACTGTCAACTCTTGTGAAGAGCTTTCTTTTTATTATTAAAACTGGGTATATTAAGGATACCACTGTTTATTTATACACCCAAACATTCATGTGATCTTATTTACTTGAGATAGGCATGTCTGGGTTATGAATTACAATCTAATACATTTAGATGAGACAAATATAAATGAAAGTTATGACTGAGATTTACAATTAATGTAATACACCGTGTTCCGCTTATAAGTATAATAAAAGAAATAGTTATAATTTCATAACAATGCATGCAAATGGGTTAAGATTGGTACCATTGTAAAGAGGAAATTGGGAAGTTTTAATCCATTGTTGTTACTTGTTTTTAGAAGACTCACGCATGCGCAGATCATTAAATAAGAGAATTCGTATCGTATCTTTAGTCAGTCAGCATGTGTCGTAATTGAACACCAACGGGATTCCCCTAAATGGAATGTTTGGTGTGGGATCATGCGTGACAGAATCATTGGTCCCTATTTCTTTGCTGAAAAGACAGTCACTGCAAACACGTACCTGGATATGTTGCAACCGTATGCTGTGCCACAACTCCCAGATGGAGCAATTTTCCAGCAAGATGGGGCTCCACCACACTTTGCCAACATGGTTCGCACATTCTTAGACGAACAATTCCCTGCAAGATGGATCGGAAGAGGATCACCGTACATCACATGGCCTGCCAGATCACCAGATCTAACACCACCTGATTTTTTCCTGTGGGGGTTTGTTAAGGACCAGGTCTACAGGACGCCAGTACGTGATTTGGCAGACTTACAAGAAAGAATTTATGCTGCTGTCAACAATGTTACACCACAGATGCTTCATAACACTTGGGTCGAGGTTGAATACCGGTTGGATATTTCCCGTGCCACCAATGGAAGCCATGTTGAGGTTTATGGAACATAAGGTAACAAAAATTCCCAGTTTTCATTCTTTGTAGCAGTTGGTTTCAACTATATACTTGTATTAATTCAGAAGTTATAGCTATTTCTTTTGTTATACTTATAAGCGGAACACTCTGTATATGAACATAATTTACATACTGTATAAAATCTACAAAATCTTGGTAACAATATTTGCTCTTTAACACTAAACTTGTAATAATGGGGAAAGTTTAATGTAACACATATTTAATCTACAAACTAATTCAAAACATCTTTCAAATTACGCGAATACAGATAGAAAATGTCTGACAGATTGTACATTCCTCACAAATACAAATAAATCCATCTTTTGAATCGATTTTGAACCTTTCAAAACAACTAAAAATTATCCATACTCTGACAAATATCGTGTTGGTACTAATGTTTGGTTGCATTAATTAATCAATAGCAAACTGCAAATCAAGATTTCAGGTATAACTCCCTGTTCAATTGATTTGAATAATTTCGAGGGAAAAATTGTTCCGGGGCCGGGCATCGAACCCGGGACCATCGTACCAATGCTCTACCAATTGAGCTACCCGGGAACTCTACCCGACACCGTTCCAATTTTTCCCTCTATATCCATAGACCCCAAAGTGGGCTGACAACCGTCAAGCAACCAACTTCGAGCGCACACTAACTCCGTGTGACTTAAATTGTGGTTTTCTGTTGACGAACAGTGACGTGTATTATGCAAATCAAGATTTCAGGTATAACTCCCTGTTAAATTGATTTGAATAATTTCGAGGGAAAATTTGTTCCGGGGCCGGGCATTGAACCCGGGACCTTTGGTTTAACGTACCAACGCTCTACCAACTGAGCTACCCGCGAACTCTACCTGACACCGTTCCAAAGGTCCCGGGTTCGATGCCCGGCCCCGGAACAATTTTTCCCTCGAAATTATTCAATAGTAAACTGTTGGAAGGTTTAAATACCCTTGTTAAAACTTCTCTAGCACTGTGAGCACATATGAACACTAGGGAACATCTGGCAGAATACGGGACAAGTAAGACATTTCTGAAATAATTCTACCAAATCCAGAACAGACAGCAAATCCTGACCTACATTCCAACACTGAATTACCTGGGGGTTGGTAGCTGTTAATATGTTCTACATCTACAAATCAATTTCATTTCAAATGGTTAAGAAACAAAAATGTCAACAGACATAAACATAAGATGTACAGTAGTGGCAAAAAAAAAAAAAAAAAAAAACGGACCGACCCTTGTAACTGATTTCAGAGCCTAGTTCACTCTAGAGCACGACAGACTGGTAACTAAGACTTTCGTGGTTCGAATCCTGCCTGGGAAGGAAACTTTTTTTTTGTTCCTTATTCAAATTTATTCCCAATACTTTTCGATTGCAGCGATATTTTACTACTTAATTAACTTCTTATTCCCAGAACATGAATTTTGATAGCAATCGAAAAATATTGGGAATAAATTTGAATAAGGGACAAAAAAAATTTTTTTCCTTCCCAGGCAGGATCCGAACCACGAAAGTCTTAGTTACCAGAGTGAACAAGGCTCTGAAATCTGCTACAAGGGTCGGTCCGATTTTTTTTGCCACTACTGTACACTGGGCCATAAAAGAAATGCCGATACAAAATTATATCGTTTTCCGAGGAATTTAGCAAACATGGCGAGATGGAAAGCTATTTTCCTGAGATTAGTTTTTTAAAAACATGTAAATACGATTATTATTCTACAACATTAATAAGAATAATACACGAAAATAGTGAAACTGGAGTTTATATGGTACTCCACAGCCTTTCTTATTATCCATGGATGCTGTCATTGTTACAATCAATATATACGGCCAGTTACGTTTCATATTGTATTAAAAAAAAAAAAAGAATGCATCAATGCCAAATTCTGAGTCATCATATTCACTATTTAATTTTTTTTATTCACTTTATATTCATATGTTTATTTTAATTTTCTTTCTACAAAATTTATGTAAACATTTAATATTGTAAAATTCATGTAGGAGAGTATACCGAGTCCTTCTGGGCTACCTCCAATGGGAGGCAGTTATTATCTATTACAACGTTTTATTATAAATGTAGATACAGAACTGAAATTCGAATCTAATTGAAGCATTTCAATGCACATTTCTCCTTTGCATAGAATAAAAATTCTTTATAAAATTGAGGTCAGTTCAAAAGTGTTTATATAATTATTTCATACATAATTTATTTATAGTTTACTGAAGAATATACCAACAAGCTGAATGATGTAAAATGATAACAGAGCAATAATAGTTTATACGCAATATATTTTGTGTATCTCTATTTCTAATATTTCTTAAGTGAAGTCCTTGTAACACGATATGTCAAATCAATAGCGACCGACTCGCCATTTCTTTTGTAGTCCAGTGTACAAACTACTGGGATGTTCTTCTTTTATTAACATAAAATATACCAAATATAATAGTACTGAAGATTACATTTTATTCAATACTGAATAAATCCTTGCAGTTTATATCTCTGTATAAAACTTTTTTCTCCAGACCCAAGAAAGTTCACCAAATAAATCTACAATACAGTAATTAATCTACTGTTAATATCAAGGACATTGAATGAACAGGAAGCACATCAGGAAAACTTAGGACTAGGAATATTCAGATGATAAGGAATTTGTAGGATTATAGGTTAAAATGAACGAAGCAAAGCTTGTTCTTTGATAAAAAATATTTTATTTTTTATAAAATTTTACCAATGCATATAAATTATTTTCAGGTGCATCCACATCCTTGCAGAGTGCCTGTTACATTTATCCATACACACGAGAAAAAAAAATCAATCAATATTAATAAAATATTTTTAAACCGTTCAGTTGCATACATTTCCATTTATGTCAGACACTTTAAATATTTCGTGTTCACCATTAGCAAAACGTCAACCAAGTATTCGTCTTGTTTCATTATAGCAAATACCTTACTATAATAATACCGGACAGCTGTATACTAGTAGCATTGGCGTTGAGTGCGAAAAATCGCGGACCTTACATCTAGCGGAGAGGGATGGAATTACGTCCACAGAAGAAGAAGAAAGTTAGCTTCCCTTACGAAAAGGTTGCCAGATTTGACAAAGCGTATTACATATAATTTGGAAAGGTAAAATGATATGCATTTGAAACGATGAGGGAATCGAATATACAAAATGTCAGAAAAATTTACATCTAAGTAGCGTTTGTGCTCATTTACAGTTAAGAAAGGGGGGGGGGAATATCATCTGATAGGTTAGAATGATATGAATGCCATATACCGCGAGAAAAATAATAGTACGGATTTACGTATTGGCATTGATATCTAAACCAATCAACAGCCATCGGTTAAGATAACTTGAAATTTCCATTATCACTCCCATACAAATGATTTCTCAATATCTGAACCGATCCTTTGAGGGCACTAATGGCTATTTCCTTCACAGTGCTGTGTGTTAGCCCCAGGTTTTTACATTTGTTGGCAAAGAAGGAAGGTATGGTACCTCGTGCTCCCACCATCAGACCTATTACATCAATGTGGGACAGGCTATATTTATCTTTATAGAATGGGATTGTTGGTTCATAGATCCGTTTCTTTTCACTGTCCACCTCATGCGGTTGATCTGCATGTGTCTCAAATCTGATGGTGGGATCGAGAATGTATGCCGAGTTGTTCTTAATGGCAATGATATCAATTCGCCGAACACTTCCTTGTGTGGCTAGTCCCTGCACCTCTTGATGGACTGTAAACCCTACTTCCTTCAGTGCCTCGGCCAGCATAGAACGGACAGCATGGTGACGGATGTTACAAAGGGCCTCACTATAGGGGCAGAAGCCAAGGATATGGGGAGGAGTTTCAATCTCGCTGAGACAGCGCCTACAGCGGGTACCATCCCGACTTCTACCCGGTACAGCTCGGACCGGAGCGACCATTTTAAGGGCGTCTATCCATTCCCAGATGGTTAGACCTTTGTGATTTCTTATCCAGCGAGATTCGGACTATTGTTTAAAACGTGAGTTACTAATGTGGAATTATATATGAAACACTTAAGAAATGTTGAATAATATTTAATGTAAAATTATTATCTTATATCAAAGCTGCATATTATGAGAAATATTACATACTTCATATTACTTTCCGTAATTAATTGTTACATATTTTTTCTTTGGTTTACCGAGACAAAATCAATCTGATATTAGGAATGAATTTACAGTAATGTTTTATATACGCATTGCTGACAACTGCAAAGATAAAATTGGTAGTAATTTGATGCTTGTAATAATTAGTAAAGGCATGTGGACAACAATAAAACTTAATTTGATAAAACCTTAATATCCAATACATTTTAACTTCTATTTATTTATTAGGTCTAAATAAAAAAACGAATTTGTATTTTTCTATCAACACAAAGACGAAGGAATTAGGCCTACTAAAGAATGTTGTTGACTTACGTTTTATGAACTGTCGGAAATCGAAAGTACGATTTGGAGCAATTTGTAATGCTGCAATTGTCACAATTATAAACAGCACATATACACCCTGACATTTTAACAGTGGCGTAGCGTCAATGTAAGCTAAAAAGCTCAGCTTCCCCAGTTAATAATAATTTCATAATAAACCTGCAGTCTATGGACTAAATTACTTATTAATTTTAACAGAATTTATATTTACGCGTTAAATATTGTGATGCGGCAGCTCAGGATGATTTGTGATACAGCAGTAAACAAGAAGCCTGCACACACCAGCTTCCAAGCAGACTGGTTTCTTCTGTGTAACCCACCCCGCAGATTTTCCATCCCTTTCTAACTGAACTGCCCTGGTTGCAAGGCTAGCAGGAAGCTAGCTTTGACATTGAAAATAAGTAGTTTCTGAGTTATCCCTTTTAGTCAGTTGTGTTCAGTTGAAGTGTTAGTGTGCATTGTGGCTGATATAATAAATAATGAGTGAAATAACAGTTCCTGACAACAATTTACTTGAATTATTTAGGGCAGTTCTGTTATCAAGATTGACTTACGAACAAAAGTGTGATTTAGAAAACAAATGACCGACTCCCTTGCTGTCAATGAAGGACACAACCAAAAGACAGATGCATACTTAAGTAATGATACTAATACTGTCTCTATTGACCGTTAATATTGTGATTTCTCTAAGTATGACAGGGAGTGAGCTAATGTTATACGTATACGTGTCTATTTGTTAGAGATATGTGTAAACTGTGAAATATTTTACTATGTACCATTTGAGGTCATGCCTTATTGGTGTTACTTATGAGATTCCAACCAATCTTCGACTGCTGGCTTGACAGTGACTACTATTTATTTTAAGACTATATTTTTGTAATACGTTTTCTCATATTGCATGAAAGACAACTTGAATTAGCTTACCCTGCTCAAAATTTCATGCTATGCCACTGCATTTTAACACTAGTACTAATTCATAAAACTATTAACAAATTAACTAGCCCAGCAACAATATACATTGCACTTGATTACAACTTCTTTCGCGAGTATCTCCATCCCGGTAGGTAGCAGCACCATCGTCGTTCGCACGTAAAACTGCTAGCTGTCGGGTATTATTATAGTAAGGTATTTGATTATAGCGCATAAACATATAATCTTATGAACTGCAAACCTATGTAACAAAGGCAGTTATAGAAATGAAATGATTTCTAAGAAACGTAGCAAGGATTTAATGCAATACTGTGATAAATTCACATCGGTATAGGTTGTGGTAAAACTGGGGTTTATAAAGAGGGATAAAATGGTTATTCATAAAACAAAACTACTTCAAAATACGAAGCAAACTATGATATTTTCCTTTCTACAAGTAAACTTAATTGCGCCAAAAAAAAAAGACTAAGCATGCAATATACATTTAAGATAAATATTATTCAATGAAAAGAATTAATTTAATTTATCACTCTCCAATACTAAACAATCACATGTCTTCCACAGGATACAGAAGTTATGAAGCAATCAGCATATTTTTATTTTGTGTCAATACATAGTATTAAACTGCAAGCATACATTTCTGCGCTAAAAACAAACTCATGCTACGTTTTTCCTGAAGCAGTCATAAAAATTAAAATTTGCTCTACTTTTCTTCTAATGCATCACAAATATCACTGCAAACAGTTCATTTGTTCACCACTTCGTGTGTATTTTTCAATGGATATATGCAGGGAGAGAATGTAACATGGGCTCCTAAAGATGCAAACATACTTAAGAACTGATATTCTACACCAAGACCGGGTTATAAAATTTAAATGTGTTATTTACAGTATATAAGCACTTTCAGTTTGTATCCTCTGAATTAAATACACAAAGTTGTATGAAAGTGTTTATATTTTTGGTTTCATCCTACAGCTAATATGTGTATCCAAAACATAAAAAGTTCTGGTAAATATTTTTACTCTGCTACACTTTTGGATAAGATTCTGGTAGTTATACAGTACTTTATGGAAATAGTGAAGGCAATGATTTAAATTTACATGTTTTAAACTCTTATTCTAATAATAGAGGTATACATTGTATAACAAAGTATGTGTTAAAAAAAAGGTTATACAGTGAAACCTGTTCAAATCGGAACCTGAATAATCCGGAATCCTAGCTATTTCGGAACATTTTATTGGTCCTGGCGAAATTCGTATGTATTATGTGTAATTTTTCCTGAATAAAATGGAAACTGTCCAACGCGGAAATGGAAACTGCCTGTTACTCTTCAAAACGGAAATAATATTTTGGACACACTATATTTTGTAACAGCGTGTAATTTCAAGGAATATACGAAATATGTAGGTCACTAAGATAAAAAGAAGTTTTCATTGCAAAAATTTAGAGGGTACGAGGGTGTGTTGGCCTGTCGGTCATAAATTTTATTACCCTGTTGACTAGGCAGACGAGTCCCTTCAAAGATTTTCAATGCTTCACACCCGTATACTGTCGTAGCTAAACAGAGTGCAAGTGTAGTGATTTCCTGCTAAAAATATTGCGTAAAATGTGGCATTAACATTAAGTAATGAAGTAAAAGTTATGGAGTTAAAGGAAAATTAGAAACGAAGTGTATATGAAATAATATTGAAGTTCAGTTGTGGAAAACTCAGGTGCGACTGTTTAAAGATAAAGATCATAACGAGTGAGTGGCTTGCGGCCAATATTGGTGACATAAAAGAAACCAGAAAGCAACTGTTTATGTGGAAATAGATGAACTGTTGTGGAAGTGGGTTCTTGATGACCTTCCAAAGAACATGCCAATTTCTGGATCTATTCTGCAAAGCAAGCCAAATGTGCAGTGATATGCAGTACAGTATTATAGTATGGTGTTAGATGTTAAATTGAATGAGATTAGTAAACTTTAGCAATGTTTAATGACTGATGAGTGAGTTACGATAACATTTAAACAGAAAATGAGATTTTAACCGAGATGATCCACCAATGGAATAAGTGACAGAAAGCTGATTTAACGTGATTAGTATTAAATGGAATATTTTGTACTTCTTGCAGTTTGTGGCATGCCATTTTGTTTTTCATGCATACGAATGATAAAATATTCCATTTTAATGAACACCTTAATAATACGGAAACCTGTCCACAACGGAAAAAAAATTAGGACCATGTCATTTCCGTCTTGAACAGGTTTCACTGTACTAAACATCAATAATAAATTGAAGTGCACTATTGAAGCTATTGGGTTTTCTTTAGCTACTTCACCTTGAATTGGACAGATTACATTAAAATGGTATTCCAGAAAAATGAATGCAATATGTATTACAGCAATTCACTGTTTCTTCAAAATTGTTAGAAATTAGCACAATAAAACTAACAAAAAAAAAAAAAAAAGGGAAAAGAATTTTGGGACGACAAAATGAAGGAAAGAAACGAAATGCAAGAGAAAAAGGGGAAGAAAGTGGAAGTAAATAGTACATTATGCAACGAGCCTATAATGGTAGTAATTAAGACACGAGTATGTTTGTTTATGAAACGAGCGCAAGCGAGTTTCATAATTTTCATACAAGCGTCTTAATTACCATTATAGGCAAGTTTCATACGACTTTTTATGCTCGACCATATTTCTAACTTGAAATTATTCATAAGTTTTCATGTTATGGTTATGTGACGAACGGAATTGACCTGAATTGTGAAATGTGCGCAGACGCGAAAGTATTGATTTTTTTCCGAGGCACGAATATCATCGACCTTGATATAACCTAGATAACATAAGTCTTGATATAACCTGGAAATTGATTTAGAATTGAAAAACGAGATGACAAATTGAATTTATTTGAATATTATTTACAATTAACTCTAATTATTATAGTAATAGAACATAACCTTCTGCGACAATATTGGATTTCCAGCCTCCGTGACGTTTCGCTAGTTGTCTTTCGATTGCATATCTGAGAATAATCGGTACTTGCGGTTTTATAATGCTACAATGGTGATTTCTCATTGGCTGAACAACTGAATTATAATGAATAGGTGTACTTTAATGAGGTGCATTAAAGGCTACTACCAGGTGTATAATTACTACATTTCGGCATGGTCGAGCATAAAAATAAAAAAGAAATAGAAAGAAAGGAATCGCCTGTATTTATGTTAGTCACTTATTTCTCACAGAGCAAATCTGATTTGGATACACAATATGATTTTTCTATAGATCTAAGCCACTATATATCTTAGTGTTGAACACAAATCAATAACTACTTGATAATTGCTACTTCTACATCGAGACTGATAAGATACTGAATATGAGGAAAGTGGTAAGCAATGAGGTTTAAGGCCCGATTGTATAAACCATTTAATCTTAGATCAGAGGTTAAATTGATCCTTGTTTCAGCTGAACTTGGAATTTTGTGTTGTATAAAGTCTAATCTGAGATTAATTTGTCTCAAACTAAAGTCAACTTTGACTGAAGAAATTTCTCCGATTAAGTTAGATGATCCAAGTTCAGTTATTTCTTTTCTGTTTGAAATATACGAGTGACAGTTTGTGCAAATAAAATATCCATTATTATTATTAATATTAATAGATATGATAGGTACATTTATATATATTTCTTTCAATTTCTTGCCTTAATACACAAACAATCTTATATTTTATAAGGCTCTATCGTGTTCAGCAGTATCAAATAACATAACCTATAATTATATTATGTTTATAACAACCATTAATTATTAACGGATATGATAGGTACATTCATAAATGTTCAATTAACTGTATTACTAAACGAAAATTGTCGTTTTATAAAGCTTTATTATGTTTAGCAGTATCAAACACCATAACATGATAACAACTCGGAGAACAGTAACCTTCTTCTTATTGTCCGCCATTATTTACATTGCACAAAAAACCAGTGTCTCCAACATAGTGTATGGAAAGTCGCCAAAAAGTAGTTGTAAAGTCGCTAGATTTCTCATTATCGACAAAGAAAGATTAAATTTTGTCACTATGGGGTGCTAAAAAGGTCGCTAAATTCCTATTTAAGCAATATAAAAGTTAAAAGAAATTGTTGTTGAAAAAGAGTTAAAGTCGCTAGATTGGCAACACTGAACAAACCTGTCCGCGCATCACGTATTTCACCTGTTTATGCGATGTTGCCAAATCCTTTTCACGTGAACTTAGATTGCATTTGAACCAAGGTAATTTGATCGCAGGAAAGTTTTATACAATAGAAGAAGTGTCTGAACTCGGTTCACTTTTCGATCTTCGATCAAAGTTGATCTTTAGTCAGGGAGTTTTATACAATTGGGCCTAAAAGGAGTATATACAGAGGACAAGTTCAACATCAATGAGAAGATTGAGGGAAGAAAAGAAATTTAAGAGAAGAAAGGGGAGAAAGTGAAAGTAAAAAATGAAAAAGAAATATAAAGAAAGAAATCGTCTGTATTTATATAAGTCACTTATTTCTCAAAGAGCAAATGGGTGAATATTCTGAAATGGGCAAATATGAATAACGAAACTGGAAAAAATATATTATATTAAATTGTGTACTTTTTTCTCACATTGGTTACATTTGCTCCTATTATTGAAGATTCTGGTATGAGCTGAGCTTAAAAAAATTTTATGAGAAATTTTCTAATTAAAAAAAAAAACAAGGGATTGTTGTTATCTTTCCCTTACAGCCCATTGTTTAAGGTATCTTCTAAACTTCTGTACTTCAGATTTCACTTGTCTTCGAACATTTCTTTTTTCACGATCAGTCATATCTGCTATTTTCTTTCTTTTTTTTTATATTCTTTACCATAGTCCCTTTTTTTCTGCAACTCCTCTTCAGTCATATTTGCCCTCTGCCTACGTATCTTCTCTCTTTCGTATTTCCTACTTTCATCATCAGACTTTTTTTCTTTCCTATAAACAATCACGTAAAATAATATTCGAAGTCACTTTATCCACCAGTATTTAATAATTGCATGTTAAATGAAACCTCGGTCCCACAATAAATGGACCGAAGTTACAGGGACCATTGTTACAAATTAGTATAATTTTCGCAATAGTTCTGACAAAATAAATCGTTAAAAATATCATGGAGGTTAGATTTTTTAGTCGACAAACATTGTAATGTTTTGCATATACTACGAAAGTTTAATATATACAAACTATATTTAATGCCACCTGGGAGCGGTGTTACCAATAGAAAACATAACATTCAGTCATCGGTGATGATTTTTGTATTTTTCAATAAAATAAATTACGAAAATGGACGAAAAGTTTTTTAACTGGCGCCATGTTGACCTCTCATCACTACCAACAGTTAAAATTTAACACATGAAGCAAAATTGTCTTTTGTGTAGCTCTTTTATTTCGAGGGACCGGTGGCGTTACGAAATTTTTGGGGACAAACTTTACGTTAAAGTTGTGTCCTTTCAGAATTAAACAAACAACAATTCCTGTCTTTCAAGTATTTTAACTATTTATTTTTAAAATCTTGGCCGAGGAAATCAAATCAAATCGAAACATTCCGAGAAAAACTTAGTAAAACAGAGTAAATGTAGTTAGGGACATAGGGACCGTAGTTACATTTTGACGTTATTTTTTAATTATACATTTTAAAATTAATCTTTTTATGCTTTGTTTCCAACTAAAACATGTGAGAGTTAGTTAATTAAACGCAAAAGTAATCAGTTAACATTTTCAAGAAACTCCTTAAATCAGCCGGGACATACATTTACCCATTTCAGAATATTCACCCAAATCCGATTTGGATACACAATACAATTTTACAAATGTCTAAAACACTACATATCTTAATGTTGAACAGAAATTAGTAACTACACAGTATATACTTTATAATTGCTACTTCTACATCTAGACCGATAAGATGCTAAAGATAGAAAAGATTGGAACAGTAAAAACAATCAGATTTAATAGTTTAAATTATGTACAGAGGACAAGTCCGAAAGTCTATCTTATGTGTATGAGTGAATAATACTTCGAACATATAAAATTTATGTCAAATAAAAACTGAGACTAGTAATGGTGAAATTAAGAATCAAATATTGCATTATGTAGAAAAAAAAATTGAGTTTTGTTTTCCTTCCTTGCTCATCTGGGAGAAGAAAAACTTTAGATACTTCGTAACTTCGTGGTATTTCATGAACAAATCACTCTGTGACCAAGAAATGTGAATGCACCACTGTTGATCAAGTGTTGTATTCCAAACCTAAGGCACATTGCACTTCAGAATATATAATATGAGGTCTTAAGGCAGTTCACAATAAACCGGGAACGAGTAATAGAGTGAAAACGAGAAGCAGAGGACGTGAATACGAAAATTTTTTATTCATAATAAATCGAGAACGTAGACGACTATGCATATCAATATGCATGTCAATAATGATATGTAAAGTCGATATTACGCATTCTGATGTTATTTGTGTATAATTGACCAATGGCGTCCTCTCATGAGTACAAGGCAGCCAACATAAACACAGGTTAACCAACTTCAAAATTTCAACGGTACTGTAAATATGCCCATGCATCTTTATTATCACAACTTATTTTAAGTCTACCATAACGTAAAATAATCAGAGAAGAAACATTTGTAATAGAACAAAAATGAACACAACAGTAGTTATTGAATTGAAGCATGAATATGTAGTGTGTAATATAACCAATACACTAATAAAATATGATTCACTTACGATTGGTGTTCAAAGATGCAGCTATTGAAAGCCACGTATTTTGCTTCATTTTTTCATCTTTATACGAGGAGCGCCGCTTATCGTAAACGTGAGGATTTTCCTCAACACTCAATATTAGAATCTCCAAATAAAACTTGCTCCATGATGCACAGCACAGAACAAAATAATGCATAGGTTATGTCGCGGTCTTCTTGCTACAAAATATACGACGACAAAATAGCTTTTAGATGGCAATAGAATGAATCTAGTGGACTGTGATCGGAAACGTGAACGCCAAAGTTGAAACTTGGGCAACTCTCCGTTCCCGATCCCGGGCTCCGGCAAGCTTTTCGTTAATTGTGAATGCTCACATTTAAATGTACACATTTTAACAATTTTACCGTTTTCGTTCCGATTCTCGTTTCCGGTTTATTGTGAACCGGCCTTTAGAGTCGTAATATGAACACACTAATGTGGATTAAACAGCTATACCTCTAAACTTCAATAATAATGCTGTACTATTTACAGATAAAATGTATTTTATCATCCGCAGCAATGAAGTGGATGCTCTGAGACCCAGAAATCTGTAATTTATGTTGGTATATTTGGTCGAGGAAGATGTGTTCAGATATATGTTTCCTTATCAGTCATTTGTCTGCAACCTACGTTAACCTCCACTCTTGTCTCGCAGTAGTTTTGTATGCTGTTAGATTCAACAAATATCTCCATTTTTGTGATAGATATAAACACACGCTCTCAAGAACATGCTTTCATTAGTGTAAAACAGCTACGTGAACACTCCCTGTCAGTCTTATTTAATATGCTCATCCTGGAATTGATCTAATATTGGCAATGTCATTTTCCTTCGAATGGTAACATAAGATTTGAAATCGTGCGTATGAGCTATTCCATCTCAAATCGACCGAAATATAGAGAAAATTGACCTTACAATTTCTAAATACAATAAAACTTTTTTTGTACGTAGGGAACTGTGATACAATGCTTTGTGCAAAGTTTGAGGCACCAGAACTTCATAGTGTTTAAATTAAAAATATTTAAATTTATCGCATTTTCATAAAATTTGCAAATTTAAACTGTTGTAGCTCCGAAACCATTTCACCCAATGATCAAAATCATGGTTTATTTTGATGCTGAGAAATTAAAGTTTATATTGACATATAAACAGATTTTCTTACTTTTTATGGAAATGGAGAAATTTTGATTTTTCCTCATTAAGACGCCTTTGCCTAGGAAAAAAATATTTTAAAAATATACAGTTATACTGTTTTCGCTGTAAGAAAAATCCTAATGTAAACATAAGCACATTGCTGTCATACCCGTGATTGGCTCCCAGTCCAAACACTCACATGACGCAGGAAAATATAGTTCGTATTCGGAAACCACAATCTTGTATTATTTGAAAATAAAAAATTGAATTCTAGTTGTTAAATACGATGAAACATTTAACTTCACTCATGTGTAAAACGCTGTGTAAAAGAAAAGCTACTTTTATATTTTGTTATGTACAATGAAAGCGGATGAATACCAACAGTAATACCGAGCTAGTCTGTTCTTGTAACAAGCTGGCGTCACTTGAGCTCGTAGTTGTTCACGTAAGCACGTGGTACTGAAATATGGCTTCTGCATCCTCAACTGTCCATTGTGAAGACATAAGACTTAAAAATAATTTAATTACAGTGATTATAAAATAAATGTTTCCTAAGCAAACGAATGCATAGTAGTGAGGTTAGGCCTACTTGACGAGTAACGGGAAATGTTTAACATGAAACCGAATGTACAACAGTAGGCGGGAACACGTACTGAGAATCTATGGCGCCAAACAGCGGCCAATGAAGCCTCACTTCAGTCACGTGCTATTGTTTACATTAGGATTTTTCTTACAGCGAAAAGATTATAGATTTCGCATTGAAAGTACAAATAAACACATATTTTTTACTGATGGCACGTTGATAAAGTATTGAAAATATCAAATAAAGAAAATAAATAGTACGCGCGTGAACTAACCAGCTGACTGTGAGGCGGGACCTAGGCAAGACAAGCACGTGATGTGTCGTCTAGCAGCGCATGGCTGTGCTAGCTTTATCACAGGTTTTCATAAACACAGGAGTAAAATGACGCCCAACGCTCACTTATCTTCAGCTCTCGGCCAGTGCGTGTGGTACTGCGCCGTTCAAGTCTAGGAGTGTGAAAATAATTTATTTAATACCTTCGAAACTTATTGCCGAGCCACTAAGCAAACAATGCCAAATCCCTCTTAATAATGCAAGGTTTTTTCTCAATATTTTTTACATTTTTACAAATTAGCAAAAAGCCTAAAAGTAAGAAAAATCAGATTATCTCCCTCTCTGTATACAATAAAAATAAGGCTTACTTCTTAACATAACCTACCAAATGTCAGCTTCAAAATGAGCTCCCATTCAATGTTCTGCAGTAAATGGTTCCAGAGTTCTCAGCGCTGAAAGAGGCTTGTTTTTATAAAATACGCTAAATTTGTCGCTCAATAGTACGAAAACTGTTTGACTTTTGATAGTTATATTTTTGAAAATGCACTGTCCTCAGCACCTTGTATAAATAGGGAAAAAATTAGAGTATTAAAAAAATGCGAGGTTTTTTACTGATCGATTTCACATGGAATAGCCCGTATTAAGACATGAAACATCGAGGTTAGTAAGCAGGTATTCAACCACAACATTCCTGCTAATAAAATGACTGTGTACACATTCAAGATTTTAAGATGCTTATTTATATTGTGATGTCCAAATGATAAAACAATGTTGCTGATGAAATAACACACACTCATGAGGAACCTGCAATTGTGTATGAGTAAATTGATGTTCAAAATGTATTTTGATGCTTTCTGTCTTACACTTGCTAATGACAATACTTTCACTACTGTATTTCTGACAATTATATACACGATTACACATCCTACTGCTAATCAAATGACGTTTCTACAGGTTAATTTACCCCAGAATCATTACATATTGTAAAGCAGAGTACACACACCTTAGAAAACACACTCTGGCAATTTTCCCTAGACCAACATCTGCAAAGTGCAGTCAGAAATCCTGGATCAGGTCTACGTGCTACCAGTTCCATGATGTTTCAGCATTCTGATTCGTCAGCTGATTGAACAACCGCCTAAAACACACAACAGTTACATCATCAGCATTATGATATTGATGTAAATCGAATGAATTTTATAACTGAAAAACATATACAGTAGCGTGCAAATTAATCAGAACACGACATATTTTTACATTTTCTGTCATTGTTGGCCTCACAGCTGCTCATACCGCTTTAATTGACATCTGTAGTACGTGTAACTCCATTGTTGAAGGTCTGTCATTATTTTTTTTTATAATATGTGACATTTTGCCTGTCGTTTTGTACTTATAAGCATTTTAGTTGTGTTGAAGACTTAATACTGCAATCCTGTGTACATTCTGTTGTCTTCACAAATGGATACAACTCCACGAAAACGGTCTAAAATTATAACATTAGCAGAGCATTCTTCTATGACACAGACGCAAATTGCTGCAGAATGTCACATCGGTTTGGCTACTGTTAATTCGATCATAAAACGATACAGGGAGACTGGATCCATCACACCCCAGAAAAAAGGAAACTGTGGCCGGAAAAGGAAGACTTCACCTGCAGATGATCGTTTAATTGTCAGGAAAAGTAAATTAAATCCTAGACTAACTGCTGTCAACTTAACCCGCGAGTTAATGGCTACCACTGGGGCGAATATTCACGTCACAACAGTGCGGCGTAGGCTTTTGGAAGCTGGACGAAGGGCTCGTAAGCCTATTAACAAGCAACTGCTAACCCCTGTTATGTGCAAAAAACGCTTAATGTGGGCAAAATTACATGAACACTGGACAGTGAATGACTGGAAGAATGTATTTTTTCCGATGAGTCTCATTTCGAGGTCCATGGCCACCGTGTTTCTTACGTACGGAAAGGATCCGAAAAAGTAACAGCAGCTCATCTCCAACAAGCACCCAAATACCCCCCTAAAGTAATGTTTTGGGGTTGTGTTACACATGAAGGGCCTGGAGCATTAATACCTATCAAGGGAATGATGAATTCTGACAAATATATTCACTTATTGGAAACCAGAATCGTACCCCAGCTGCAAAAATCATTTCCGGATGGCAGAGGTGTGTTCCAACAAGACCTGGCACCATGCCATACGTCTCGAAAAACTACAGAATTCTTCAACAAGAAGAATATTCAGGTACTCCCCTGGCCAGGCAACTCACCCGAATCAACCCCATTGAGAACTTGTGGTCAATTTGCAAAAGAAGAATGCAAAAAATGGATTGTTCTACAAAGGAGAAGATGATTTCTGCCCTTATTGGTGTATGGTTGCGCGATGAAGAAATGAAGAATATTTGTGGGAAATTAGTGGAATCCATGCCAAATCGTCTCAGAGCTGTTATTAGGAACAAGGGAGGCCACATAGATTACTGAGGTATGTCTTAGATCCTTTTTTTTATCCCTTTTGAGTGTTTTTGCGTAAGTAATTACGTTGTTCGGATTAATTTGCACGCTACTGTACATAACACCAAAAGAAATGTCCCAACTCTTTTGGCAGAACCTAAATGCCACACTACAGCTGGATTAAGACACAGTAGGAATTATGGACCAAGACTATACAATTCAGTATTGAAAAATAATCCAGACCTAAGCAATCTACACATTCTAAAGTATAAAAATAAAGTGAAAACGTTTGTATGATATTTGTTAAATTTTATTATTATTTTAAGTGTTACAAGCATTATATGTTACTAATATTTATTGTATTTATCTGATGCATGTAGCCTATAAGGTAAAACATTGTAATAAATATAAATAGATCACTTTCTTAATTAATAACAGTGCATATCTCCAATAAATGATTTCTTAGCATCGCCACAGATACACTTGATTGTACTAGTCACTATCTTTGACACTAGAGAGTTCTTGAAATTTATATTTTCCCCACCATTCATAAAATATTTTGATACGATACCTCTTGCACAAAAGGGGAGATCTATAACTGAAACTTGTTTAATATATTTCAGTATTATTTCTATTTATCCTGGTAATAATGAACAGTTTGACTCGTAGACATTTTGTTTTTCAGCATTAACTTCCCATGATTGTATGAGAAGATTCGAAGAGAACGCAGTTACATAGACCTTCGGCTCCCCCCTACTACCAATTATGCATACCACAATGTCAATATGGCGGTTGCTGTCGTCTGCGATACAACGAACTTTACTGTTGATTTTCGAGTTCGTAATTTTTTTCCTGCTATTATATGCTTATTTAAATTGTGTTAACTCTCGCTAAGTGGTTTTATATTTTATTTTATCTGTTTTTGTATTTATTTTATTATTTTAAATATTTTTGTTTTATTATTATTATTATTATTATTATTATTATTATTATTATTATTAATGAATTAATCTGTATTACTATCTTTGTATCATCTCCGTCACAGTTATTCTATTATTATTATTATTATTATTATTATTATTATTATTGTTACTATTATTTCTATTATCAACATTATTATTGATCTCTGTAAAATTTATGTAGACTACTGGACTGTACCCAAGCACGAGCATATGCTCATTTCGGGTATCAATTCATATGTATCCTTTCAGATGTAAATTGTGAATAAATTAGAATTAGAATTAGATTTAATTTCAATTAGGCTATATACAGCTACAGTATTTACAATATATTTGCCAGCTTTGAAACATACTTCCCCCCCCCCACCTCTGCACTACGTCATAGATATCTATGAACCTAGGACCGAAGTCCACACATGTGCTGAGGTGCACTCGTAATGAGTGACTAGTTGGCCGGGATCCGACGGAATAAGCGCCGTCTTAAATCACGAAGTGATTTACGCATATCATATATATTATTATAATGTACCAAAGTACATATGATATTTCCATGCAGATATTCTGCGTCATCATACGATGAAAGAGTCATGGAACGGAGAAAAATTCTCTCCGGCTTAGTGGATAAAGCGTCAGCACGTAGAGCTGAAAACCCGGGTTCAAATCCCGGCGCCGGAGAGAATTTTTCTCCGTTCCATTACTCTTTCATCATAAAGATATAAATTTTCTTTGTATATTTTCTAATTTAGCCGAGTTCGTAGTTGTAATCGAGTTCCCAACTACAGATGCATATTCGAGTTTCAAACTTACAAATTAAACCAAACCCTTTAACTCTATTAAATATAGAATATAATCTAATGGCGAAGTGCATCAATATCGGTTAAAAACGCAGTAATCATAGATTACGAAACGACGGTTAAACAGTAACGGTGGTTAAAATGTAATTTCTGTGCACCATTCATAATCACCGATTACTTAAACATGGTTAACTGACACCTCATTTAACCAGAGTAAAGTCTATGATGGTACACTGTTTCTACAAAATGACAAAAGGAAAGCATCCATACCGCTGCAAAGATAATAGTCAACGTCTAAAAACGACTGCGCTCACTCCGTTCTACATCAAAATGAACGTAGCCTACATTTTTGCGTTGCATTTGTTTGCCTTTGGGCACTGTTATATTTGCGAGTTGCATTTCTTTGTTTTTCAGTGCTGTTAGGTTAAAATCGTACAAAATAGAAAATTGAATGCAAAAATGATTATATTCCAATATGAGGTTAAAGTATCATAGACTTACTTACTATATTTAAATATATTATATAAAAAAGAAGGAATATCCACAAAGGAAAAGGATGTAGAAGATTAGTAGGAATGTGTGTACGATCCAGGACTTCATTTACACCAGGTTACTGTTGATTATCCTAAGATCCATCCATAACCTCTCTTTGTTCAGCCAGTGACATAGAGAAAGAGATATTCAAGTATTCCCTCTTAAAATATAGAAAATAAGTTATATAGAATCGTAATATAAGCGGCCGATCAATAGAAGAAATATGACCGTTTTTGTGTTATTTCAAGTGAGCCATTTGTAGATTTTGATAAACGACATCCCTCCTGGAATTTTCTGTCACCTAATTCCTCGTAAGAATTCTCTCTTGCCACTAAAGAAACTTCACGCTCACGCTCTATCCAAGTAATTCAAGTACTGTACAATAATAATCGTCTTCGAAATAAACATTTGTGGCTCTGGCCGCCATTTTGCTTTACTTGCTCTACTAATCACTGGTTATCTCCTTTAACCGCTCGAATATGGCCGGTTAGAGATTACTGTGGTTAACCTTCCATTTAAGTCGTAACCGAGGTCGATCCACCGTAAAAATGCTTAACCAGGGGTTAGGTGACAATTTTAACTAGTGGTTACACTAACCGACGTTGATGCACGTGGGCATAAATTTAACAGAAGAAATACTGAAATCAGAAGTAAACACTGAAATGCTGAAACAATTGTCTTTAGAGACAATTAATATTAGGTACCCTCCACAAAACTGGCTTCATTTATACACTGATGGATCCTTGATCTCCAGAGAACAAGGTGCCGGTGCAGGTGTTACGTGCTGTCTCTTCTCACTTTATAGATCTCTTGGATATGGAACAACAAGTTTTGATGGTGAAATCATTGCAATAAGTGAATGTGTCAGGAATCTTCTATGCCACATCAATAAATTTAGGAATGCAGTTATATTGTCAGACTCCAAAGCAGCTATTCTATCAATCGTCTCTAAACACACACCTTCATCTCAAACAGCAGAAATGACTAAAATGCTCTCTCAATTAATATCACTCAATAAAAGAATTGTATTCCAATGGATACCATCCCATTATGGAATCCTGGGAAATGAGAATGCGGATGCTTTAGCAAAGAAGGGCAGCACTGCTACTTACAGACCTGTTACTAAATCTACGTATTACTCTGTGAAGAGATTTATTAAATCTACATACTTAGACTTCAACAAACAAAATTTGATAACTCAATCCCAAGGGAAAAAATGGAACTCTCTGCATCAAAATCCACAGTTAATTCCCGATTTACCACGAAAATCGTCTGTAGCTGCATTTAGATTGGCAACAGGCCATGATTGTTTGGCCAAACACCTGCATAGAATTGGAATATATCAGTCCCCTAACTGCCCATTGTGCAACTCAAACCAAGAAATGGATTCGGAACACCTCAAAATCTGTGCTTCAGTGGCTAATTATGATAATATCTTTGAAAAATATTGGAGTGCAAGAGGTCAAATGACTTTATTGTCAAACGCCTGGCATTAGAAAACAACAACAACAAGATATTCGAGTTTCGATCGCACCAATGTATAGTATAGCATTAAAAGAGAATCGGGCGTGGAAAAAGAGTAAGTTATTGACCGTATTATTCCTAACATTCTGATTGCGTGATTGTAAATGTAATCAACGTGACTATGAAAATACAATTTACTGTCACAGAATATTCCCAATATGATCCATATATCTTCTGACCTCTAGACTACGGGTTTCCAACCCATGGCTTGGGATGAAATATTGTAACCAATGAATTATTAAGGTATTTAAACCAACATAGCACCCAACATACCTGTGCATGTAGCAGAAGACATAGCCATTGCGCTGCCTCGCACTGCCAACTACTTCCTCTTCAGAAGGATGAGACACCACTTCGTCGTCATAATGATACCATCGTTGCTGCCCTAGGCTGTATACGTCTGCCACATAGTGACCTAGCAACACAAATGTTTTCCATTTGTACTTAAAACATGTAGTTAAATTTTTTCCAGTACGTTTCTCTTATTGAGACTGAAAATTTGGATATGTAATAATTTATTCATTCTAGTGCTAGAAATTAATGTGTTCACACATTCAATTTCATTTATAGGCATTATAGGCATTTCCAAATGTGATAATGCAGGTGGGTAATCAATAGAAATACCATTTCACATTTTAATGAATTTTTTTCGTGTTTAGATTTTTATTACAATAATGTCAAAAATAGGAAAAAGCATAAAAACAAGACTCACTACACCTCATGCTGAAAAACGTAATTAGTAATAATAAAGTTCATGAGAAGGGAGATTTTGTCACTTATTTAAAAATTTCAATTCAAATATCTGAAGACTAAGACACATAGTAAGAGATTTTTTATTTTCAAGGATTTCACATACCAGTAGACTATCCAGTTTGTAAAGTTTGTAAAAAAAAAATAAATAACGTATTAAAACACACAATTACAATAGTAATCAACATAAAATTCTCTTAAAAATAGATGTATTAATTCCTGTGATATTTCTTTTCCATGTTTGAAATTGTAAGCAAGAAGAATAAATTTTTGTTATTAAAAATTAGAAACTCCCATAGCCAGTTTATGATTTAATTAGCTGTTAATTTAAGGTACGATTTTGACTACTACAGTCCCGTTGCTCTTATTTCCGGCAGTCAATCACGTTGCAGATCAGCTAAATTTAAACGTGTGCATCTTATGATTCGCTGCCTATGATGTTATGCACTTCCTAAGGCTCGATAAATACTTAATATAATCGCCTGCTATTTTGGCTCTTTCGTTGGCGTTCGCAGAAAGCACAGAGGACATTATTTGCCGCTCAATTATTTGCTCAATTACAGTGCAACTGATTTATTATCATAGGAGGTACGGTATGATAAGTTTTACGGTGTGGCAAACAGATTCCTCGTCTGGTAGCTCGGCAACGAAAGGGCAAAAATGGCGAACAATATTACCTACCTAGGCTTTATAGTGCCTTCACTTCCTAAGGAGTAAGCAAAGAGGAGGAGTCACGCCGGAAATAACAGTGTCGCCAATATATGTTTAGGGCCCGGTTTCTTCAACCTTTCTTAAAATGCACCCAACATAGCGTTAATTAACTGTAAGTTAAAAGTATGAATTGCTGTTAAAAATATTGCGTTTCTTCAATTTTACACTTCACATTTTAACATTCTGTTTGTTAACTCTCTGTTAGGACCAGAGATTCTAGAGTTTAACCATAACCTATAACCAAGTATAGGCTCATTTCTGTTTTCTGAACTCTGACAATTGCGATTCTCGCTTGTTTCCGTTGTTTGATTCAGAGAGGATAAAAGCCCTTCTATTCTCTTAGGTTTGATTTCTGCTTCTTTCCTCGTCTGTATCACAATAGCGTGGAGTGGCGTATTGGTATTGCTGTTATGAAATGGAAAACACTGGAACAAAAGAAAATCGTGGGACTAATTTCTCTTCGTTCGAAAGAAACCTTCTGCTGGAAATTATTTCGCAGTATAAACCAATTATTGAGAATAAACAAACGGATCTAAGTTGAAAGCCAAAAGTGAGGCTTGGCAGAAAATAGCCTATACCTTTGTATGAACTTCTGGTCTGTCGAATCACTGAAATCATCCGCTCCGTTTACATATTCATGGATATCATTTTCTAAATAATCCAGATATATAAGTTCAGCATCTAATGCATTGGATACTTCTATGCTAACAGAGAGTTAAATGATTTAACTGCATGAAATTGGGCAGTTAAATTAATATAAGTTTTAACAGCCTGTTAGTACTAACAGTAGTTGAAGAAATGCTTCAACTGTTAAGTTTACAGTTAAAATGGAATAACACACTGTTATAATTTAACAAAGGTTGAAGAAACTGGGCCTAGGATTATTTATTTCAGGCCATTTTCTAACATTTTTTGTGTCATTTTAATAGGTCCTTCTTAGGGCTTTTTAGGTCATCAAAATCCGCTCTCTGGTGATTACAATACAAAAAACATAGTATATACTAGATTCAGGTCAAAGCAACAGAATGAAAATATTAGTTACATAAACATAACTGTCGGTATGTTACTTACCACAATTAGGAGAAAGACCCTGGTGCATAATAATGCATACAAGTCTGTAGCTGTAGTCTGGACTATCATCTTCTTCTAACCCACCCAATGATGTGTCAACATCACCCTGCAGGAATAAAAAAAAAAAAAACTAATGTTATGCTAGCACAAGGAAATGAAAACTGATCATATACATTTTAAAAACAAGATGTTCTAGTATGGCTTGGCATGTTTGACAGATATCTGAATTGCAGCTTGTTCACTTATTTGTTAATCATATCATCACTGCGCCTCCAAAATCTGCTGTGTTTTTAAAAAGGTTTTGCAGGAGAAAGAAAAAAGTGTTATCGCTTTTAATTCCCTTGATTTTCAAAGCTACTTTCATCATTTTTCATGTAATGAAAATCACAAGCAGAAAAGGACACAAACAGTCTGCTAATTGCACAAAATTGTAAAAAACTGTAGAAAATTACTAAATTGTAAGACTGTAAAAATTTGTAAAAATTGTAATTGTAATATTGAAAAATTCTGACTTGTTCCACATCTTAAAGCTTCATTGCTCATGTAAGATCTATGGAATAAAATAAATGAATGAATGAAAATGAATGAATAATTCCCACCCTTTGCGAGAACCAATCAGATTCAATGATGGATGTAACAACCATCCATGACAATCACTTCTTGTCTTTGTTGTACTCGCCGAGGTGTGTGACAAGATGGAATTTTTCACCGTTACTGTACATATCACTAGAAAACAAAGGCCGTGAAAAGGAAAATGCTTTCTCTCTCTAAAAAAGTTAATTTAATTCGCAAAATGGAACAAAAATCCAAAAGCTAAAATATCCGAGATGGCGAGAAGAAGACTTGATTGGCACCCAGCATTTTTGCAAAAGTATTCAAACATTTTAAAACAAAAGTAGCAAACCCCTATTTAGTGTCGACCCCCATTTAAAGTTAATTATCCTGTGTCCCCAGAAAAACGTTAAATAGAGGTTCTATTATAATTATAACTGAACTACATTCTGCAGACAGGAACTAACCCACAAACGAATTTACTGTCTCAATAATTAAATAATTCCAAGGATCTATATTTTGAACACAGATAATCCGTATAATATACCTTTGTTTAAAGCAATAAGTATGTAGTTACACCATATATATGTGAATACTCTGCTCTAATTTTAGCAGAGATAATTAAAAAATGGTTTGAAGCAAAGTGGCACCAACCTTATTTTAAATAATGCACGCATCCCAATTTTTCTTGCTAAATTATTCCAGAAAAAATATGCGCAGAGTATTCACGTTTATACAGTATTTACTTGTAAATTTATCACTCACATTTAACTTTAGGCCTAAACTGCATTTTTGTCAGTTTAAGTATAATGTGGGTTGATTCCTTTCTACAAAATGTGGTTTATTATTATTATTATGGTATCTAACAAACTCCACTAAATATAGTCCGGGTCGGCTTACTTCATACCCTAAGGGTGAAACCTAACCATTTATTCCCCATTACTATATATACTAGTGGATTATGGTGATTTTCTAGTTTGCAGGTTGAATTTTCTTTTGCCAACTTCGTTTCGAATTTCAATACTACAAATGGTAGTGATTTCATAACTGTTATGTTGGCAGCTGAGACAGGCATTGTCGGTACTGGAGTTCCATGGAATTAAAATTGTACTAGATTTCTTGCCGGTTACTGGAAGCTAGTAAAATTTGAACAGAGACCTACTAATATTTAATTAATATCAGTATTAATGTTACTACATAATAGTTATTTTATGTGTTGCATTGTGGTTACAATTCAAGACTATAGTCAGGTAAGTGTAAATAAATATAACATACTGGGGTGTGATAATGCAGGTGGGTAATCAATAGAAATACCATTTCACATTTTAATTAATTTCTTTCGTGTTTAGATTTTTATTACAACAATGCCAAAAAGAGAAAAAAGCATGGCAGCAACTCCACCAAGAAAGCGTAAAGCGTGCTGCGGGAGTGGGGATAACTTCCCCTACTGGTGTTCTGTTCTTTCAAATTTAACTGAAAGAAGATTATTATAACTAGAATAGCAAAATTATTAGGAGTAAGTATTCTTAATCATACATTTCATGGTGATATTCGGTTTTCGGAGTTAGTACTAATAATTTCATGTGGTCAAACAAAATACATTTTTAGGTTAGGTCTCGTGAATCAATTATTCGGTCAAACCAATGACAGACAAAATATCTCACATGTTGATTCCTTTCTCGTATAGTTTGTCTACGAAAATATGTTACAAATTATTGAATTATTTAGAATAACCTTCCAACATAAAGGTAAAGTACAGTAAGTAAATAAGTCATTCAGTACGTAGGATCGTGATTTTACTTCATATTGTGATATCTAGTAACAGTTGGCGACACTGACAAGATGGCAATATTTGCTGTTCAGGAACTGTTCTTATGTTACCCTCAGTATAGAAGCTGAAAATACAGACAAAATACTTTGAACATTCTCAACTATTGTTCATGATGGAAAGAGTAAGACTTCACTCACATTCTGAAAACTGGAATCAAAGTCGTTTGCGTACTGCTGATCTTGAAGGCTAAGTTTGATGGCCTTCTCCAACTCTAATGCTTCCAAGTCCTCCTCCTTCTTGCTCTCGTCCAGACTCTGCTCCATTGCTTCCTGTAGCACAATCCCAAGCAAAAAATTAAATTATAATTTTACATTCAAATATTTGTTTGATTTGCGTCACTCTATGCTAATTCCAATTCGCATAGTGCAGATATTCATGAATCACAGAACTACTTAATGGCCAACGTGGGATAAGGCACAAGAGATACATACACATTCCTTACGAGAAGAAAAGAATTCAGAAGAGAAACTGTTTCAAAATAACCACAACACTACTCCCCACCGTCTCCAGTAGTGTGGTAATTTATGTGGTGGCAGGAGTACTATAATCTTTTCGTTGTAAGAAAAATCCTAATATAAACAATAGCACGTGACTGAAGTGAGACTTCATTGGCCGCAGTTTGGAGCCATAGATTCTCAGTACGTGTTCCCGCCCACTGTTGTACATTCTGTTTCATGTTAAACATTTCCCGTTACTCGTCAAGTAGGCCTAACCTCACTACTGTGCATTCGTTTGCTTAGGAAACATTTACTTTATAATTACTCTAATTAAAACTCACGTAACTTATTATATACATTTAAGACTATTTGTTTTTCTTCGCTTTTGAAATGGTTTGTACTTTTATGTTTAATAACCAAACACACCGAGGATGCAGAAGCCATACTTCAGTACCACGAGCTTACGCGAATAACTACGAGCTCAAGTGACGCCAGCTTGTTACAAGAACAGACTACCTCTGTATTACTGTTGGTATTCATCCGCGTTCATAGTACATAACAAAATATAAAAGTAGCTTTTCTTTTACATATCGTTTTACATATGAGTGGAGTTATATGTTTCATTGTATTTAACAACTAGAATTCGATTTTTTTATTTTCAAATAATACAAGATTATAGTTTCCAAATATGGACTATATTTTCCTGGGTCCTGTGAGTGTTTCGACTGTGAGCCAATCACGGGTATGACAGCCACGTGCTTGTGTTTACATTAGGATTTTCTTACAGCAAAAACAGTATAGTGATACATTTGGTCCTGATGGTGATGATGGTAATCCTAACAATATCAGAAGTAATCTTGTCTTCATGATCATTAAAATTATTCTCATAATTATTTTTTTATTTTCCTTAAAAAGCAATCAGATGTGTTTGTGTGCTAAACTGTCTTACCTGAAACTCTTTATCATCTTCATCTATCTGCATTTGGTCTCCATCCTTCATGCTGCAGGAAAAAAAAAAAAGACATGTTTTTTTTAAATATTGTAAGAGGAACCAAAAATTACACAGCAAATCTCACAAAGAAGCAAAGAGTGACTGAGAAAGGCAGAAGAAAAGAAATACCTCTGTTCATTAGAAGGCAACCAAGGGGCAGGCATCACGACATCGTCTGTAACGAAATTCTTCACTGACAGATTGATGGGAACTCTCAAAGAGTTTGTTAACTTCTCAGCTATCGCTGTCTGAACAGCATAACGTTTCACTTGAACCAGCAAGAATCTACAACAGAAGAAAATAAGAACTATATTAATAACAACAGCTAAGAATACTTACATTCACATATTATTCTGACATGTTATTCTGACTCTCAAGATTTGTTAGATGAGAATGATATCTTAATGAAGTCATGGTGTTCTTCCAATTATTTATGTATTAATGAAAGTAAAGTCACAGATCTTAAATTTAGCTTAGATAGAAAAAGTGATGCTTTTCATAATAACATCAAGTTTTTGGGTATTTATATTGAAGGCAGTTTGGGCTGGGATAGCCATACCAATATGATTTCGGGTAAGATATCTAAAGGAATATTTATGTTAAGATGTTTGTCCAAAATTGTGGACACAAAAGTGCTATTAGCAGTATATTTTTCATATATTCATAGCTATCTTCAATATGGTGTTTTATTATGAGGGAATCACAGTTCATCTTTTAATATTCTTAAATTACAGAAGCAATGAGAATTATTTGTGGTGTTGGACCAAAAGAACATTGTAAACCTTTATTTCAATCCTGTAAAATTCTCACTCTTCCATCGCTATATGTATTGCAGTGTTTGTTATATACCAAAATGAATATAGATAATTTCCCTTCGAACTTGCATTTTCACGAACACCATACGAGAAGTTGTAAAGATATAAGGCTTGATTTTTGCAGATACAAGACTACACAAAACAGTTTTTATTATATGTCTCTTAAGTTTTATAATAGCTTACCTAATTCAACTAAACATTTAAATTATGATTCATTCAAATCGTTAATTAAAAGAAAATTGTATGAACACAGCTTGTATAGCATTAACGAATAATTTAACTTGGCTAATAATTTTGTATGATTTTATTTATATTGACGTTGCTATGCATAAGGTACTTATGTGAAAGCAATAAAGTAGCTATAAAAAAAATAGTATAAACAAATTTACAAGAGAAACAACATTTTTCGAATTTTATTTCTCAGGAACTCATAAGAATTCGTAAAATAAGTAAAACTGAAACTTGGTTTAATTTTTTAATGTTACAGTGTTCATTGGGAAAAATGTCTTTATGCTCAAAATTACTTAAATTTTTTTCGTTTGTATGATGTCATTCCATTTTCGACCAATGAAGTGCAATGAAATTTTGAATTCCAACCAATCAGTCATACACCGCGATAATTTTTGTAACTCAATTTATCACAATCAATTTATGGCATGGTCATTCTTTTATTTAGTCAGTGTCGCCAACTGTTTCCCCATAAATCAATGGGCATTAATCCATTAATGTAACAATGACGTAACAACCGACAGATTAACCAAAAACATAACACGAAAGTACTAAATAAAGTGTGAAATTCTACTTCCCAAATCCATCTTCATTTTCTAATTCCATGTCCATTGTATTGAAACAAAATGATACTCCTTCATTCAGATTTGATAACTGTGTTTTCAACAATTGTTCATTTAATTAACGTATTAATCAGATTATTTGTGATTATATTATAAAATGTTTAAATTAAATTATGATTTCAGCAGATAATGAAAATGCATTTGTTATAATAAGAGAAAAGCGCAGTATATGTAATTAATATTATTAAATCTGTATTTCGCTTTCCTCAACTGGCATTACTGAATAGTCCACACCTGTGGAGTAACGGTCAGCGCGTCTGGCCGCGAAACCAGGTGGCCCGGGTTCGATTCCCGGCCGGGGCAAGTTACCTGGTTCAGGTTTTTTCTGGGGTTTTCCCTCAACCCAATATGAGCAAATGCAGGTAACTTTCGGTGCTGGATCCCGGACTCATTTCACCGGCATTATTACCTTCATCTCATTCAGACACTAAATAACCTAAGATGTTGATAAAGCGTCGTAAAATAACCTACAAAAAAAAATACTGAATAATATCCAATTTTTTTATCGCAGTAATCAATATTTATCTATTTCAACTTCACAATGTCTGAATAGGCAAGTATTCATAATTTTTTTTTTTTTATCCAATGCCACCAGGTTGTCTTTTCGACATTTCTGGTCTTCTCTCCTGGCCATGGCTTAGTTGTAACTCACTTCTGAGGTTGGGGCGCCTGGAAGGCGGAGTTACATTACCCCGATGATGTGATAGGATGATTATGATAATGCGGTAATGTGGTGCCAGGAGAGGTCTTAAATCTAAACTTAACCTAAATTCCAGACCATGGACAAACACAGGAATAATCCCCTTTAAGGAAAAATTCCTGTGCTCTAACCGGGAATCGAACCCGGGACCTCATGAACTATAGCCAGAAGCTCTGACCACTAGACCATGAGGCTAGTATTCATAAATATACAATTATTAACATTTTGTGATCATCTCATAACCTGTGAAGTTCTACCTGATGGATCCACCACAGAGAAATATTGGAGAGCAAGAACGCTAATGGCTTCGTTGCCAAAGCCCGGCATTAGATAATAACAACAACAACAACACATTTTGTGAGCGAATTTTAGGGATATATTACTTACAATTTTATTTTATTCACGAAATAGTCCTAGTAAATGTCACTCGAGGTCTGAGCTTTCCCAGATAAATTCTCAAACCTCTTGTGACATTATTATAGATAATTTGATTCTGGATGGGGAGAAGAACAAACAGATGTCGAATTTTACCACCACGCACCAACAGACAATAATCTGGACCAATTGGGGCCATGTGCTGCCTGGACTAATAGAAATAAAAACAAGCAATATCGTGAATAAAAACCGGTGCAACATAATAACATACAAATACAATATCTGTGTTTATTGGTAATGGCAGAACATGTGTTCCAAGAAGATGTACAAGACATCCCTTTCAAGGACATGGACAGCCTCACTTCACATTTTTTTTTCCCTGGCTACATTTGGAAGCTATTGAAATTCACAAACACCCGAACAACTTTAACCACAAGGAAGAAAGCCTGTTTGGTATCCAGCCTTAAGACGTATACACACAAAACCTAATCAATCATCCACAGCAAACTAACACCATTGCCCCGAACGAGAACAATGGACCACCAAGCGCAGACCACACAGACAACAGTAAACCACGCATCCTCCCCCCCCCCCTTTTCCTATGAATTTGACAAATGACCAGTCACAAGGTCAGCTACCCCTGATATAACGAATCACTTCCCCCACATGTACCTCACTACTGAAGATGTCCCATGCAGCAGTAGACAAAACGTCTGGAAAATCCTTGTTCCATGTTTCACATTGGTTGTATCAAATTTTATTACTTTAAAATACTTGTCCAGATTATACAGAGTGTTTGACAATACCCGCATTATAGGTGATATAAAATTTGTAGCGTTCAGAGTAGACTCAACGAGAATTTCCGTAACTGGTGGATAGGATGCAGAGGACCCAGAGAATGGTCTCCAAGGTCGCCCGACTTAAACCCCCTTTACTTTGTCTTATGGGGTTACCTGAAAGAAAAGGTGTACAAACTGAAGATTCGTGATCTGCAACATCTACGAACACGGACTGACGAAAAGTGTCGTAAAATCACCGTTGATATGCTACACTGCATTTTCAATAGCATGAAGTTTCGTTTTCAGACATGTTGTAAACCTGGAGGTGCTCATACCGAGCACATGCTATAATTTACCCTATGATGCGAGACTTGTCGGACACCCTGTATAATATCAGGCTTTATGGGGTCCAGTTTTTCGGGGTTTACTGTATTTATGTTGGAACAGTAAGCCATTAAATTTTAATTACGCAATCTTTATGTTATGTTGTCCTGGTTGGCAAGTTGGTATAGCGCTGGCCTTCTAAGCCCAAGGTTGCGGGTTCGATCCCGGGTCAGGTCGATGGCATTTAAGTGTGCTTAAATGCGACAGGCTCATGTCAGTAGATTTTCTGGCATGTAAAAGAACTCCTGCGGGACAAAATTCTGGCACATCCGGCAACGCTGATATAACCTCTGCAGTTGCGAGCGTCATTAAATAAAACATAACATTTAACATCTTTATGTTATACTGTTCCCTCTTGACCTTAATTTATTGAAAATTAAAATGCAGTAGAAGCTACAGAACTGTCTACAGTAAATATTTGGAGAATGGAGTAAACGTAACAACTTCGCATATTTGGCGAGCTAAGGATTCTTGTGTGATGTACAGTAGCTTACCAATAACAGAGTCCATTAACTTGCTGAATGATAATTACCTTGGTAGTTTATCAAAAGCTGTCTCAACTCTGCAACGCTGGCCACTGCATTTACTGCACTTCAGTTCCCGCACATCAGGTTGCATATAACGACTTAATGCTTCTTGTAAGGACGGCAGACCTGATGTTGTTGGTGGAATATCCAAAAACAGTGCAAGATGATCCTGACAGCTCGTGGTGCACTCTGAACAACTGAAAGCAGAACAGAACAATTTTATTAAATGCTAAATGCCAGAAAATACAAGAACCTACCCAAGATAGTTAAATCAATTAATGTTCTTAATGTATCCAGCTGTTTGCTGACAACATAAGGTCCACTATAGTCTTTTCAGTTCTTGTTTTTCATGAGAGATGAGGGGTATTTTGATCGGTGTTCATTATAGATGCCTGTTGCTAGTAGCCAGAGTTGGGGTGTAGTCAATATGTACTGCAGAGCTGTGTCTTCTGCAACTGGTACTGATGATTTTAATTTACTTCTTTTGTGGTTTATGGATGGACAGCATAGAAGAATGTGTTCCAGATCTTCATCATGATTATTACACCACAGACAAGTAGGATTATCAGAAAGGTGAAATCGGTGTAGGTACAATTGAGTGACACTGTGACCTGTTCTGGCTCTTGTTAAAAATGTTTGAACATGTCTGGGCAAGTTTTTGTAGATTTCCAAGTCATTTGGTTTCTGTACGGACTGTAAAATTTTTCCTTTGTCAGAAGAGAGCCAATTGTTGATCCATAGGTTTGCAAAATGAGTTTAATGAAGCAAAGACACTGGAAAGAGATATCACTTGAAGAGGTTTTGGTTTCAAATATGTTGCCTGTTTGCAATGTTATCAACTTTCTCGTTCCCAGGTATAAAACAATGATTAGGTATCCATTGAAAAGTCAAACGTTTTCATTAAATTGAGCGGGGGCGCAAAAAACACCACACAAAAAAATAAATAAATAATAATTCAAGATTTTAAAGGCACTCCAGCAATACTAGTTAGTTTAATCACAAAATCTTAGCAACAATGTATTTTAAGTAATACTTTCATCTCTTTTCTTTGATGGCACATTTAGTTCCACCACTCTGTCAACAAATGAATGCAGCTACGTATTAAAATGCATATAAATTGCAAAAACTGAAAACTGATACTAGAAATGCTGCATATACCACTCTTATCGTGTTTAACTTTTTAAGCCACGATTATAGAACTTGCAAATACCTACATAATCTTAAAATAATGCTACCAAATTGGCATTAACACCGAAATCTTGAAAATTCTAAAACGATTTTTCCTAAAAAATAAAATCACTTTCACGAGACTCTACTAAATGGTGTTTTTATTCCAAACAAAGACCTATTAATATTTTGCTAAAAATTGAAGAGTCCACTGCAAGAATGTTGGATGTCATTTGGAATACATTTTGCAGGAGAAGCAATTGAAAGTTTGAAATGCTTAGCGCTCAAAGCTTAACTGTGATTTTCCGATCATTACTGGACAATGACTATCAGTGTTAATGCCATATAACTCTGTATGTACATTCTATATGTCATAAGCTATGCATTGACAGTCTTGGTTCATTTTCGACAAGAAAGTGACATCCATCATTCTTGCAGTGGACTCTTCAATTGTAAAAACTGAAAACTTACACTAGAAATGCTCATATACCACTCTTATCATGTTTAACTTTTTAAGCCAAGATTATAGAACTTGCAAATACCTACATAACCTTAAAATAACGCCACCAAATTGGCATTAACACCGAAATCTTGAAAATTTTAAAACGATTATTCCTAAAAAATAAAATCACTTTCATGAGACTCTACCAAATGATGTTTTTATTCCAAACAAAAACCTATTAATATTTTGCTAAAAATTATTATATTCACATCCATATTTCTCAGCTAAACTGACCCATAGATTCTGGTAAAAAAATGTCTCATCCCTAGTTAGGGAGAAATTGCTGTACAGACTGTAGATGGATGGCCTGAACAACTTTCTTGGTATCAGCAATGTTGAGAACATACATTTCAGTGAGAATCTCAATAGTAATATGCGTTACAAGAGAGGTATGTTGAAGTTTTCATGTTCGAGGAAAAGTTTGAAAAAGCGAAACGTAGTTGAGCTTTTTTAATTTCCGAGAATTGAAAGAAAAAAATACCGCTCGTGTACCGTACATTATTTTGTGCGAAGATCGTTTATTACATACCTGAAAGAGGAATTTCTAATTAGTTGCAATAAAATCTCCACCTTGGTTTCTGTTCAATGACGGCAAATTTGCAAAACAAAAATATCTATCTTCAACATTGTTGCTTTAAAATGTTTTCTGTGTTTACTATACCCCAACAGGCCGTGATATACATCTGTCTTTTTTTTCCCCCAGTCTAGGATGAGTCTGGAATCTTGTTGATTTTTTCACGGCTTCCTTAATGTTACTTGCATCACGAATGCAGTAACTTTAGTGGAGTTGTAGAGTTTACTTAATTTTTGCAAATATTTAAAAACAATAATTAACAGTGCAATTTAGGTGAAATTGCAGTGGTAAGTTTCCAATTTATAATTATTACTATATTGAACATCTCTAAAAATCATATGTTAAAAGCCTAAAGCAGTAAAATCAATATGTCACTTAAGCGGTAAGAAGAGGGAAATTGTTATGTGTGTTAGGTTGGGAATACTGAATGTGGAATTTTAGACTTTCAGCAGATTGGTTTTGTGTGGAAACCAAGCAAATACGCATGATCTCGCACAAAATATATTTTTTGCCACATCCCATTAGCTTTCCTTTATTCCTTGTATAATGAGGTAGAAAGTAAAGTAATGAATAACTAAGTATTAATATAACACTGGTACATACTTTATACAGCAATATGTCTCCTTCAGACGGAATTCAACATTATCACACACAGGGTTGTGGCTGTCATTATCTGGCTGTCCACCTCCTTGAAGTCGCTGCAAAGAGCTGCTTGTAGGCAAGTTTTCCAACTGCAGCTCCCGCAGAGTACAAAAATCCTTTAACTTGCGATCTGTCAATGACAAAATGTACATTCATGAAATCTAAAGATCATTCTATCAAGGTATTACCATTCATTAATGTAACTACAAGTGCAATTGGATTAGTGAATACAACACGAACTGTCATTGTTATTCTGATCACTTCACTATGATGTCAAAAGAGGTGCTGGTCTAGAAATACAAGTCCAAAGCAAAAGAGATAGTGAACAAAGTGAAGCCAGAATAGGTAGTGATAGCGACACTGATATAATTATTTATTCGCTCGTTTTCATACTCTCTCGCTATCATAATATTAATACTCGATCGCAACGTGATAACACGCTAGAAATTCCACTTCACACATCATCTCTGTATTCCTCATCTTTCACTGTCGCTACCACTCATCACTGGAACTCTCTGCCGCCTGAAGCCAAGGGCTGCCGAACATTGAAATCTTTCAAATCCAAGTTAGAAAATTATCTTATGGCGAGTTGCCAAACTAACTTACTATTATGACAAGTGTTGTATTGCATGTTTCCACGTATTCACATTTTTTTTTTTTTTTTAACGTTCTAGTGATATTTAACTTATTTTATATTTGTTTTCATATTTTCTGATAATGGTATACCTATAATGTGATAAGTTGAGCTACATATAATCATAATTTTCCTTACTTGTGTACTTAAAAATATTGTATTCATTGTATGCTTTGTACTGCACTATTTTATTACTACTACTATTATTATTATTATTATTATTATTATTATTATTATTATTATATTATTATCTTATTTTTTTTATACTTTGTATGTCTCATTTATTTTGACCTGCTGTTCACATTTTATTATGCTTTTTTCTTTCTTTCTGTATGTTATATATTATGTCTGATTTCTACTTACTTGTTGTTTACATTTTATTATTATTATCTTATTCAGTTTTGTGTGTAAAATTGTAGTGTACTTTGTAAATTTGTTGTGTTTTTTGTAACGCAGTTTTACTCCTGGTTGAGTGTTAGAGAAGGCCGTATGGCCTTAATTCTGCCAGGTTAAATAAATCATTATTATTATTATTTATGTCTAAAACAAGACATTTTCTGACATTACTTAAAATCTCATGGTGCTAAACTTCCAAGTTGTGGTCTAAATTGCATGAACTTAACTGCCCCCCAAAATTAATGCAACAATCATTATATTTTTCATAAAAATTTACTGAAGCTACTCAGACAACCTAGGTTATATAAAATAAAGTAATGAGATAGTCCCTCACAGAAAACAGACACTGTATTTTCTCGAACACTCCACTTTTGAAAGAAAAAAAAAATTACAAAAATAAAACTTTCAACAAATGTACTCAAGACAAATTAAAAACCAATAATCAAAAATATAGTTCAGTTAACAATAAATTTTATCCTGAAACAGGATCCTTTAGTGTATGGAATAACTTTCACTTACATCCATGTTTCTCGGCATCTTTGATAATTTAAAGTTTTTCGCTGCAAGTAAAGGATAGCAATCTTATACCTTTAGTGGTATAAAATGAAGAATTGAAAATATAAGTTGCACACTTATCACACTTGAACTTGATTCTGACATACATAGGCCTACTGCTAATACAAACACAATTTAACAATGTTAACAGTTGAAATACCCGTGTGGGAAGGTAATGGCATGTTCTACCGTCTTAAGGTACGGTCACACGTCGCTACTTTTGCAGCGATGCAGTACAAAAAAACTGCGCAACTCTCGTACTGCGACGTGTGAACAACGGTGCAACCCGAAAAGTAGCGGCTGCCGAACCTGCTGCCCGCTACTTTTCCATGCTGCACGCAGCTTAAAAGTAGCGATGTGTGAACAGGGTTCTCAGGGTTGCAGCCGCAGCATTTTTGATATCGGTTTCGTTGAAACTTTTGCTGCGGTTGCAACCAGTGTTGCCACCCAAATGTGCCAATGATACTTTTATTGTTTGGATGTATTTTAATGTTAGATGTGATGAAAATAAATTATTTGTAACAGTTATTAAATGCACAACACAGTCTGAGCATATTTGCTGACGATATAATTCACTTTTTTAATTTTCTGTAGCGTAGTTTCAAACAGGAGGGTTGCCAACATTGATTACGTGAATATGCTGTTGGTTATCATTTAAGTATATAGGCGTTTTTAAAAGCTTTATAGTAAAAATAATGCCAATTTATGAATACTAGTTAGGACAGAAAAGCAAATAATAGATAAGTAAGCTTTCGCATGAGTTTATTAATAATGCGAACATAACCACAAAATGTATATTAAGAAGTCAACATGGAGATGAAAACCTGCAGCATGACTGCAGCTGCAAAAGTAGCGCCTTGTGTGTGAACAGACTCACAACCTCCAGTTGCAACTTTTGCAGCACTCGGGTTGCGCAGCACGAAAAGTAGTGTGCAGCGCGCTACTTCTGGCTTACGTGTTAACACGACACGCAACTTTTGCAGCTGCAGAACAAAAGTTGCACAGCAAAAGTAGCGACGTGTGACTGTACCTTTAGGAATTGTGCAGGAGGGAAATTGGGCAATGTTATCAACTTCGTGTTGAATAAGCAGCGCACCCTATTTTTTACTTGTATATTCCGAGAAAAAAAATGCATGGGGTATCCGAGAAAAGACGGTATTTATTAATAAATACTTTCTCTGGTGGTCTATAAAAATAAGCCTAAGGCAAGATAAAGCAGAGACAAAATGAAGTTCGAACGGACTATTATTCTAAAACTTGGTAGTAGTGGTGTTGGTAGTAACCAAGAGGCAGTATAAAGCAAGTTTTTGAAGTTGCATCTACTCACTAAATTGTACAACATAATCTTAATTTAAATATCCATTGTTAAATACAGAAATATGTTCCTTTCCATCATTGGAAATGAGCAAAGAAAGCATGCTATTGAGCATATATCTACTGAACACGAAACATCTACAGGTCTCTAATTTGTGCAAAACAAATTTTCTGACATTACTTAAATCTAAAAATACTAACCTTCTGTGTTGTGATCTGATTTGGATGAACTGAACTGTTCTCGAAATAAATCCAACAGTCGTACCAGAAATTCTGTAGCATCTTGTTGCCTGTCACTGATAAACATCGCGTCCAGAGCACCCAACGAACGAGACAGATGCCTAAAAAAATTGTATGATTTAATTTCAATAAATATTCCATATTGTTTTATAAGATTAGTTGAACGCTCCAAAACTTAAGTGATTCGCTGATGAAGTTATACATTACCTAAGGCTCGATAAATACTTAATATAGTCGCCAGCCATTTTGGCTCTTTCGTTTGCATTCACAGAAAGCACACGAGGACTTTATTTGCCGCTCAATTATTTGCTGAATTACAGTGCGTTTGATTTATTATCATAGGAGCTACGACATGATAATGTTTAACGGTGTGGCAAACAGATACCTCGTTTGGTAGCTTGGCAACAAAAGAGCAAAAATGGCGAATGATACTACCTACCTAGACTTTATAGAGCCTTGACTTCCTAAGACGTAAGCAAAGAGGAGGAGTCACGCCAGGAATAACAGTGTAGCAACTATATAACTTCGTTGTACCTTCCTTTTTCAATGCACTGCAAACCAGTGATTGCTAGTTGACTGCCACTTTAAGGTCATGTCACAAGTTTTTCATCATCTTTGAATTTGCTTATGTAATCAAATTGTTATACAGGGTGGAAATGAAATAATCATGCAGATTTTCAGAGTGAATAGCTCATGTTATATGTAACAAAAAGTATAATACCATATTGGTGGAAAGTTCATAATTTTCTTACAAAAAATGTTTTTTCTCCAAATCTTTAACCTCTTATTCAGTAACTATTGTGAGTAGGATCGTGATTTTTGTCCACGTCGATAGAAAATCTAATAGAGAATAATTTATCCCTCTGGTGCATTGTAATAGCATGGATGGTTTTCGTGTAAATTTAATTAAAAATCCACTAATTTCAAGCCACTGAACAATGCAACCCATCTTGCAACATTGTAGTAAGAAAGGTAGATGGAATGTAGTTTGCTAAGGCACACAGATCTGAGTTCGTTGACCTCTCACATTTGTATTACGAGAAGAGTCCACACCTGTGAAGTAATGGTCAGCGCGTCTGGGCGCGAAACCAGGTGGCCCGGGTTCAAATCCCGGTTGGGGCAAGTTACCTGGTGGAGTTTTTTCCGGGGTTTTCCCTCAACCCAATACGAGCAAATGCTGGGTAACTTTCGGTGCTAGACCCCGGACTCATTTCACAGGCATTATCACCTTCATTTCATTCAGACACTAAATAACCTCGATGTTGATACAGCGTCGTAAAATAACCCAATAAAATTAAATTAAATTAAAAAAAAAACGAGAAGGAAGAGCAGTGTGTTAGCGGCGATGTTGCCAGACTGCTGAAACTTCCAATTCAATTTTCTAATTAACCGTGCATTTAATCACAAAATGTAATATAGATTTCTATTCATTTAAGTGTACCCTATTGTCCCTTTCACTCCACCCCTTCTTGTAAATTACGCTTTCCACAATTTCATTACCAAACACATACCAGTTCCTCAACATATCTTTTAACCAACTTATTGCTTTTCCCCACATCCTTGAAAAGTATAACAGAGAGTTTTAACTGTGTATATTTTGTTTTGTTCTCACAGATCCCATAGCCATTGTCTACGGCTCACCCATACTGTGCTTGCCTTCAATCTATGCAACCCAGGTTCGATCTCTGGCCTGCTAACGATAGAATTTGTGGTGAACAAACCAGACATTATAGAGTTTTTCTTGGGGTACTCCCATTTTCCTCTTTCATTCCACCAACTTTCTCTACCTTACCCTCATTTCATCTATCATCTACAACACTTAGAAACAAGGTGGGTTGAAGTCTTGGTGATAATTAGAGCCGGAATTTTAGGTGCTAAAAGTTAAGAATGACACTGAGTGTAGATGAATAGAAGTGGTGCTCATGAGGAGGGTTTTAAGCTTAGTTCACAAGAATCCGATATGTAATAGACAACAGAATCACAAGGACTGGTCAATGGATCTTGTAAACCGTGCGCTAATTTGTAAGTGCTAGTTAAGAGGATTAGAGACCTTTAACGGTACCAAAAGGAAAATACTGAATGACAAGAATGGCATTTCAAAGAAGTGGAGGTATGGCAATGATCTTGTAAATCGTACACTAGTTTGTAAGTGGTGGTTAAGAGGATTAGAGACCTTTAGTGGTACCGAAGGGAAAATACTGAATGGCATCTCAAAGAAGTGGGGGCATGGCTTCTATATTTATAAACTATAGCAAGGAACAATATTAACTTTTAGCACCTAAAATTCTGGGCTCTAGTGATAATACAGGTTTCCAATGCTGAAGTGTTTAGATACGCTTAACTACAAACCTAAGTGCAGAATGCAGATATGGACGGCGTCCCCTTCGTCGTTGTCTCACAACTTCAAAGAATGAACGAAGCAGTGCAGACTGACCATTTCTCTCCTCCTTCCAACAAGACCGCTCCAGTTCTTCAACAAACGGTTCCATCCCCAACAATGTCTGCAAGGTTGCATTCATCCAACATCGGTTGGTACCAGGTGGATTTGGAAACCTGTAATGAACCAAATGACTGTCCTAATAACTGTTCCGAAAATAAATTTATCACATTGTTCACGCGTGATTACTATGTTTCATTACACTGTAGCTTAAATTTCTATGCTCTTCTTTGCAAGGAGTTATCCACAAGTATGAAAATAATCTAATGTCTTTGTGTAATTTTGAATGCGAAACCGGGCAGTAGATGAAAAATTAAATATTTTTCAAATGTTAATTTATAGTATGTACAACAATACTGCTTGAAGCAATAATATTTAACGTTCTAAATGATTATTTATCAGAGATGTAATTTGAACTTTTTCCATTGCTGGTGATCAAATGATTTCATAAATTTACGAAGCTTGGTTCTACCTTCCTTTTTTGTTAACCTGTAGACAATGGTAGAACCAACATTCGAAACACTGTGAAATCATTTCATGAAGAGCAGTGAAAGAGGTTCGAACTACAACTCTTCTCAGGGTTGCCAGATGTCCCGATTTTCTAATATTACTATTATTTTTCTGACAACTATTTTTCTAATTTTTGTAATAATGTGCAACTGGAGAAAATATCGGTTACCCTGCATCATTACTGCCAGTGAAGGTATTGCCAACAACCATATTTTTGTTTTCTTTTTAAAAAAAAAAGGTAGTGTCATGCCTCATGTGCTTATTGTGTCTTCATGTAATAATCTGTTATATAGGTGGGAAAATCGCAATATAGCGAACGTAGAAGCTCCGCCCACAACCCCTTCCACTTTTCCCCTACTAGCTCATCAGACACACGTGATAGGCGAGTGTTGTGTCGAATACACATTTCATGTGAGTGGGGTAACTTCCCCTACTGGCGTTTGCTATATTGCGATTTACCCAACTAGGTAAACGTTTTTATCTTGATAGACATTACAATACTGTGCATTCAAATTTTGATAGTAAGTATTCAAAATATTCTCAATCAAGGACAGAAAAACTGAAAATGTTAAAAACTTCTATCATATCTGAACAGAAAATGATATATCCCACAATAACAAAAGCATCGTATTACGCTGCAGAAATTAAGCCATTTAAAGACGTGGAGATTGTTAAGGCGTGCCTTTGAGCTGTATGTAACACTTTTCTAAATTTTTAAATTCAAAACAGATTACAGGCGAAATAAAACAACAAATCTACAAGCTTGTATCGATGTGATTTTGTAGACAGCATAGTACGCCCTTCAACTTCAAAATGCCTATAGTATACAGAGTGATTCACGAGGATTTACCATTATTTACGGAGCTTATTTAGGTTATTTCCGAAGACATTCTGAGCAAAAAAATGTCATATAAACATATGCCCTAGTCTCAATATTTTCACAGTTAGACCTACACTAATTTGAAGCGGTTTGTAAAATATCTTTTCTCTTTAGTTTTAAGGGTAAAAGAATATTACAAATATTTTTTAAGTTGGTTATTTAACGACGCTGTATCAACTACTAGGTTATTTAGCGTTGATGAGTTTGGTGATAGCGAGATGGTATTTGGCGAGATGAGGCAGAGGATTCGCCATAGATTACCTGGCATTCACCTTACAGTTGGGGAAAACATCGGAAAAAAACCCAACCAGGTAATCAACCCAAGCGGGGATCGAACCTTCACCCGAACGCAACTTCAGACTGGCAGGCAAGCGCCTTAACCAAATGAGCCATGCCGGTGGCTCTATTACAAATAGAGAATGAACTATCCAGAAGTATCATTTCTTTAATTGGCTAGTGTTCTGAAGCTAGAAACGTGTTTTTCAATTGGTTTGTACAGATTTTGTTTTTCAATTTATAGCTAAAAATTATATTATTCTTATGCACTTATCACAGCAATAATTGTTGCAAATCATACGACTTTAGGAACTTTATTCTTTTCAGTTTAATTATTGAAGAATTTACGAGAGTGGCGTGATTTGTAACAATTGTTGTGATAAATGCGTAAAAAAATGTAATTTTGTAGTTAAAAATTAAAAAAAAAAAAAAAAAAGATCTGTACGAAGCAACTATGGAATTCACAACACATTTTTAACTTCAGAATACAAGCTAATTAAATAAATGATACTCCTGAATAGTTCATTCTTTATCTGTAATATTCTTTTACCCTTAAAACTCAAGAATAATGATATTTTACAAACAACTTCAAATTAGTGTAACTCTAAAGATATTGAGATTAGGACAAATGTTTGACATTTTTTGCTCAGAATGTCTTCGGAAATAAGCTTCCTAAGGGACGGTAAATCCTCGTGAATCAATCTGTATATGTGTTAGTTCTGCTCCTTTATACTTAATAATAATAATAATAATAATAATAATAATAATAATAATAATAATAATAATAATAATAATAATAATTCAAAATCCGCAAATTTTGCTAAGCTTTAATATAGTGAAATGCATTGTGGCTCTCAGCAAATTACTATTTCTCATTTTTTGCTCTCCTCTAACTTCTAGTAAGTACCACTGATCTACAGAAATGTTGTTGTTTTCTAATGCACGAAACTACACAGTAATGCAATAGCAGAACTTATTGGTAAGCAAGTGGGAAGCCAATATGAATCAACAATCCCAGTGTCATTGGACAACAACAACAACAACAACACCACCATCAACTTTGTCTATCTGCTGTAGAAATCTGTGTACGCAGTTTGAGGATAGATTTCGACATAAGTTCATTAACAGTGCCCGTGTTAGGCCATAATTGATTTATAAAATTCAGTGGCGGTTCCTCGGGGGAGGGAAGGGAGGAACGTCCTCCTCACATTTTTTTTCTTTTGAAAGTACAGTAAATACCAAATGAAATATATGCTTTGAAATTCGAGGAAGATCCGATAATTTTTAAGTTCACAGCTATAAGAAAACCTCGGCTGATCGAGTTTTTAACGACGCGCACTCATGTGCTGCTAGAAAACTGTGAGAAGGATGCGAGATTGTTTGTGTGGAGGAATGTCAATCCATTCCTCCTTTTCCGCAGTTAATACACATAGACAACAGCGCGCTAGCGGCCAGAGAAAGAAGCAGAGTTTTAAAGCAAGTCAATGAACGGAGAGGGAGGAGATCCTCCTCTGAATCAGCGCATGGGCGGGAAATAGAAACCGACTGGTCGTGCAGCAAGCTCGCTACCGCTGCCACCTAACGATGCTGCATTCAACCGGACTATAACACATCTAGGAGGAGACACAATAAAAACAGTTTTAACGCAAAGCTATGAAAGACACCATATAAACTTTCTTAAAATTATAAATCAAAATATATTATTCATTGCACTTTATATAAGCTACTATTCATGGTTTGAAACTTTCGAGGATATCTGAAAGTTGAAGTTGGATTTATATAAAACAAAGAGGAAGTAGTTCTACATTAGTATCACAGATCTTTTTGGCCCCTGAAATTCACTTCCATTCATTGTCTACTAGACAGGACAACAGCCAAGTTTTCAGTTTTGCACAAATATCTTTGAAATTGAAAGTACTGCAAACTACATAATTTTTAACATAAAAAAATTAATCAGCCACAGGCAGCTTTGAACAATAATGGTAGTATGACTTTACAAGAACTGACATTCTTCAAAAGCATGTGATACTGAACTTGTAAAATGTACATGTGACAACACAGACCACGTGGGTGGGTGCAGTGTTCTCGCTTTCCTAACAGATTATTTCTCATTCCCATTTCCATAAAACGGTTCCAGTTACGTGTTAGTAGCTGGTCTCTTCCAACACGTGTGATGCTGTAGTGTCCGTGAAAAATGCTGCGAGGTTGTGAATTTCCTTGTAATTGTTAATTTGTGCAATTATTCAGCAATGAATGGAAGTGAAAACATATTATATTTTGGACAATTTAGGAAACTCAGTTCACAAAAACAGATTATTTCTATACAAACGGGAGGAAGGCCAACCCGAACACTACCTGGTCTTACTTGTATGCATGTAGGCTAATTTGTAGCATGTTTCTCTCAAGAAGGTGTCATTTTGCGATGTTAACTTCTTTCCTCCTGTTAAGAAATATGCAGGAGCCGCCACTGATAAAATTATAATGAGCACTCGACTAATTCAATATGTATTAGAAATATTCTAGGAAGCATTTTAAATAACACAAATAAATATTAATTTTTTAATCGTCAGATAGAAATACATATGAATGGATGATTCATGAAAGATATGCAAAACTGACCCAATGTCTTCTGGCAGCATATCCTGTCTTGAAGGCGTGCATAGGCCTACTGTCTTCATTTTTGAAACTGGCGTTGATGAAACTGTCTCCTGATTAGTATTCGTTTCAACATTATCATCACCTACACCTGAAACATGTATAACATGCAGTTATATCTATACCTCAAAATCGTTCTTAATAGAGAATACACTTCACCAAATGGGAACAGTACAATGCAATATTTAATATTTATTCTTGTACAAAATATACAGTAGGTCACGAATTAATACTATTTTCTTATCTTTGTCTACATACACTGACAAAAATTGCTCATAGAATTTTAATGTGTTAAGTAAAAATATAGTACTATAGGATTTAGTTTCCTATAATTTACACTGCAACTTTCTCCTGAAACTACAATTTTACACATAAAAAAATTTGAAGGCAACAGAATTTTACATCTTTTCTTTACATAATAAAAAATCAAGATACAGTGAAATCCCTGTATAACATATCAAAAATAATATTTATACTTATTTTGAAAAGTACCTTACAATGAAAAAGGGAAGTTTTATCCAAATGAAGTTGTTTTGATTTTAAATTATATAACGCAGAATTATTCCACAATATATCTTAGCTTTCATTTGCTGCAGCAGTGTTTACAGTTCATGTAAGATCCAACAAACTCAAGAAACCCACTATGCTTCTACAAAACTACAATATGCGTATCACTCAACATTTTTAATTTAAAGCAAAGAAATTAAAGTTAAAAAAAATAAAATCTTAATTGTAGTTTGGTTTTGTTTTTCTCAATAATTTATCTTCCACAATGACTACTTCCAAGATTTTGGAAGGAAAGTTATATTCGAATTTATCCTTATAATACTGTCGAGAATATTGTTCGAAATGGAAATATAAAAATTGGAAATTTATCTTTTGAAGAGGTGGAAAAATTCAAATACCTGGGAGCAACAGTAACAAATATAAATGATACTCGGGAGGAAATTAAACACAGAATGAATATGGGAAATGCCTGTTATTATTTGGATGAGAAGATTTTATCATCCAGTCTGCTGTCAAAAAATCTGAAACTTAGAATTTATAAAACAGTTATATTACCGGTTGTTCTTTATGGTTGTGAAAATTGGACTCTCACTTTGAGAGAGGAACATAGGTTAAGGGTGTTTGAGAATAAGGTGCTTAGGAAAATATTTGGGACTAAGAGGGATGAAGTTACAGGAGAATGGAGAAAGTTACACAACACAGAACTGCACGCATTGTATTCTTCACCTGACATAATTAGGAACATTAAATCCAGACGTTTGAGATGGGCAGGGCATGTAGTACGTATGGGCGAATTCAGAAATGCATATAGTGTGTTAGTTGGGAGGCCAGAGAGAAAAAGACCTTTGGCGAGGCCAAGATGTATATGGGAAGATAATATTAAAATTGATTTGAGGAGGTGGGATATGATGATAGAGACTGGATTAATCTTGCTCAGGATAAGGACTGATAGTGGGCTTATGTGAGGGCAGCAATGAACTTCCAGGTTCCTTAAAAGCCAGTAAGTAAGTAATACTGTCCTTTGAAAGTACGAAAAACTTACTATTTGTTTCGTTTTCCATATCTCGGTCTAATGTTTGCAAGATCTTATGAATGTCAACGCTGTTGGCATGATCCCAGTTCTCTTTGTTTGCTTCGTCATCTACAGCAAAGTCTTGTCCAGGTGCAGATTTCACAGGCCTGGAAAAAAATTTACAGGTTAATGTACCAACCAGGGCCATATGCAAGGAGAGGGGGTTTGCCAGTTTAAATCCCCTCCCCCTTGAACTTAAAAAATAGTGACATATTTAGATTTGAGTATTTTTTAGCCATAATCGTTTTCCCTTCTCTAATTTTTCACTGTCAGAGTAACAAAATCTACATCGACATAAGGCATAGTCCTCCTACCCCCACTTTAATATATTCATCATGTCAGTTTCATTCATCTTTGGTGAGTTCTATGTTCCATTATTGTGTTTTATTCAATTTATTTCATTGTATTTGTTTGTTTCCATGGATTTTCCTGTTACGTAAAGTCAAGTGTCTTACCTATCATATACAAATAAATGTTGACTAAACAAATAGTCAACTCTGGATATAGTGAACCTAAATCATCGGTCCTGACCAGCACACATTAAAGAGTATATTAATATTTCCGTTTATAGTGAGCCCTCGCTTCGGTTATAGTGAACCTTAAAAACAGAAGTTACGAGAGTTGTATCCTGAGCAAATTCCAAGGCTGAGTACACAGTCACACCATAACAGCGTTTGTCATTTCTACCTGATCAGTCTGTTTCTAGTGTTCGAACAGTGAATGTACTATATAAAGTGTTTTATGCTCGACCATGCCGAAATGTAGTAATTATACACCTGGTAGTAGCCCTTTAATGCACCTCATTAAAGTACACCTATTCATTATAATTCAGTTGTTCAGCCAATGACAAATCACCTTTGTACCATTATAAAACCGCAAGTATCGATTATTCTCGGATATGCAATCAAAAGATAATTAGCGAAAAGTCAAGGAGGCTGGAAATCCAATACTGTCGCAGAAGGTTATGTTCTGTTACTATAATAATTAGCGTTAATTGTAAATAATATTCAAATAAATTCAATTTGTCATCTCGTTTTTCAATTCTAAATCAATTTCCGGGTTATATCAAGACTAATGTTCATCTTATTCTCGAAGTTATATTAAGGTCTCGGAAAAAATCAATACTTTCGCGTCTGCGCACATCTCACAATTCAGGTCAGTTCGCTACTTACATAACCATAACATGAATACTTTTGAATAATTTCAAGTTAGAAATATGGTCGAGCATAAAAAGTCCTATGAAACTTGCCTATAATGGTAATTAAGAAGCTTGTATGAAAATTATGAAACTCGCTTGCGCTCGTTTCATAAACAAACATACTCACGTCTTAATTACTACCATTATAGGCTCGTTGCATAATGTACTATTCTTTGAAAGATAAGGCGAATATAAGTGACATTGAACATGATCTTTCACAAGCGGCCATGGGTCGACAATATAGTTTAAGTAAATCGATTGTGAGTAACAGCATACAGTGTAATCCATTCCACAAAAATGAAATATGTTAATTGCTGTATAGTGTTTCATTTTCTTGTTGACAATTTCATTCATTCCTGTCATTTAATGTTAAGGGAGAGACACTTTGGATTTAGTGAACCTCGTATATAGTGAATAAAATATGAGAGTCCGTAGAGGTTCACTATATCTGGAGTTGACTGTATATATATTTTAAAAAATTGGATGGCTGTGAAAAAATTACGTTTCAAAGATTTTGTAAGTATATTGATGAATATGTTGTATTGGAACATAGTATAATATTAATAAACATACCGTAACATAATAATAATAATAATACACAAAATTTTAAGGGCCATATTCATAGACATTCTTAGTGCGGGCTTCCGGTGGATGATCAGTGAACTAAAGTTTTTCATATTCATAAACCAGTGTTAGCAATACAACATGATATGAATCCTGCACAAGTAATCAGTCAATAGCCGGGGCTAGCGAAATATCTATGCATAGCACCCTTTATTTCGATAATGTAAATTGTAAACAAATTTAATAATAAAACCCTTCGACAAAATTCAGCGTACACCACTAATACCAAGAATACATATCCAAAGTAAATAAGAAAGGGTAAATAATAATTTAACACAGTTTCCCAAAATGAAAGTGTATTCAATTTGTGAACTCAAACTACTGTATAATCATATTTAATGTACTCATGAATGTCAAATATATAACATAAGTATTAATTTTCCCGAACTATTAAACAATAGTATGAACTATGGACAGTTGGTTAATTTTACAATACTTTATCAACTGCTAAGGTTAGTAGGTTATTTTACGACACTTTATCAACATCTCAGGTTATTTAGCGTCTGAATGAGATGTAGATGATAATGCCGGTGAAATGAGTCTGGGGTCCAACACCAAAAGTTACCCAGCATTTGCTCATATTGGGTTGAAGGAAAACCCCGGAAAAACCTCAACCAGGTAACTTGCCCAGACCAGGAATCGAACCCGGGCCACCTGGTTTTGCGGCTAGATGCGCTAACCTGCTATGGTTATGTATCATCTGAATGGGAAGGTGATAATGCCAGCGAAATGATCCACGGTCCAGCACCGAAAGTTACCCAGCAGTTACCCAGATGCTCTTAATGGGTTGAGGAAAAACCCCAAAAAAACAACCAGGTAACTTGTCCCAACCAGGATTTGAATTGGGCCCACACGTTTCAAAGTCAGGCATGCTAACCATTACTCCACAGCAGTGGACTAGATAGTCCTGCAGCAATTATAATGACCATGTATGTTAAGCATAAAAAATTAATGTGAAGATGACATACTTTTTCATATTTATGTCTTTTTTTTATTTTATTGCAAACGAATTGTTTGTAGTTTTTCTTTAATTGTTATTCAATGTACAAATATAAATTAAATCATTTCATATGCATCCAAGTAAGAAGGTACTTTCTTTTCAGGACTGTATATAAAACGCGTAATTTACAATCCCATAAATAAGATACTTGACTGCTTCATTTATAAATCGCACAGTTTAAGTAGATGAATGTAATAAATTTCGCACTGGCATATTCAGCTATGAAATATACATTATTACTTCGGAATATGCATGATAAGACTTTCTTGTGTTAAATTCTAATGTACCTTGTTTACATGATTCGACCTGTTTATGGGTCATCCTCAAAACTGGTCGTTGTTGGTCTTGGCGCTTCTTGTTTTGTTTCTTGTGGGGGTGTGTTCGTGTGGTATATAACGAAAGTAGACAACAAACACACATTCAAAGTATACAGAAAACCAACAACAACACACATACACAACACAAACAAGCTGCATTCCGAACAATGGTACACAGACTACTCAACATACCAATGAACCAACAGGATTACAACGAAGAACTAAACACAATCAAATACATTTACTTACTTACTTACAAATGGCTTTTAAGGAACCCGAAGGTTCATTGCCGCCCTCACATAAGCCCGCCAGCAGTCCCTATCCTGTGCAAGATTAAGCCAGTCTCTATCATCATACCCCACCTCCCTCAAATCCATTTTAATATTATCCTCCCATCTACGTCTCGGCCTCCCTAAAGGTCTTTTTCCCTCCGGTCTCCCAACTAACACTCTATATGCATTTCTGGATTCGCCCATACGTGCTACATGCCCTGCCCATCTCAAGCGTCTGGATTTCAAGTTCTTAATTATGTCAGGTGAAGAATACAATGCGTGCAGTTCTGTGTTGTGTAACTTTCTCCATTCTCCTGTAACTTCATCCTGCTTAGCCCCAAATATTTTCCTAAGCACCTTATTCTCAAACACCCTTAACCTGTGTTCCTCTCTCAGAGTGAGAGTCCAAGTTTCACAGCCATATAGAAGAACCGGTAATATAACTGTTTTATAAATTCTAACTTTCAGATTTTTGGAGAGCAGACTAGCACAAGAAAATGGATACAACCCCAACATAATAGACAACATAAAACGTAAGACAAAACATAATCACAAAAAACATAATACAACACAAACACAAGAACACAAAAAAATACATCACACTAACATACGAAAACAAAAACACACACAAAATTGCAACCTCATTCAAGAAATAAAATTACAACATCGCATACAGAACAAATAACACTCTACAAAAACTTCTCAACACACAAACAACACAAACAAACAAATACAACCACACAGGCGTATACAAACTCAAATGTAACACCTGCAACAACTTCTACATAGGACAGACAGGCAGATCATTTCAAACACGTTACAAAGAACACATCACAGCCATAACAAAATTACAAAACACCTCCACATATGCAGAACACATCACAAATGCTAACCACACCTACAGACATGGAAATACTACACATCCAACCAAAAAAAGCCAGAAACTCAACACACTAGCACAATATGAAATATACAGACACATAAAAACACACCCCAACGAAATTCTCAACACACAACTCAATTTCAGAACACACACACTCTTCGACTCTACATTATACCACACGAACACACCCTCACAGGAAACAAAACAAGAGGCGCCAAGACCAACAACGACCAGTTCTGAGGATGACCCATAAATAGGTCGAAACATGTAAACAAGGTACGTTGCAGTTTAACACAAGAAAGTCTTATCATACATATTCCGAAGTGACACAGTGTTAAAAGTTGTGTAATCGAGATGTATATATTATTACTTTATCACATGCATTACTTACTCGTTTTCAGTCTGGCTGTAGGTCAAAATCCGCTTTGCTCGGCACTCTGGTAACAAATTGACTCGAGGGGATGATAGTTTTGCCATTTTTCTTGGAGAACTGCAACTGAAATATCGAAGTTTATTACTACACAATAAACACAACGATAATTTTGAACACTGAAATGTGCCTGAAAACAGATGCTTGTTGACCTATGAAGCTTCATACACAAAATGCAAATTTAACTCTGTCCTATTCTCTATTAAAGTTTTGTATAATATTTTATGTGAAAATTATAATTCTAATAAATTAAGTAGGTACTATGTACAGAAATAGCTTATAATTGCAACATTTTTGTTTTTTTCTAAATTATGTTCAAATACAGTAGCGTGCAAATTAATCCGAACACAACATATTTTTACATTTTGTCATTGTAGGCCTCACAGCTGCTCATACCGCTTTAATTGACATCTATAGTACGTGTAATTCCATTGTTGAAGGTCTGTCATTATTTTTTTTATAATATGTGACATTTTGCCTGTCATTTTGTACTTATAAGCATTTCAGTTGTGTTGAAGACTTAATACTGCAATCCTATGTACATTCTGTCGTCTTCACAAATGGATACAACTCCACGAAAACGGTCTAAAATTATAACATTAGCAGAGCATTCTTCTATGAACAGAGGCAAATTGCTGCAGAATGTCACATCGGTTTGGCTACTGTTAATTCAATCATAAAATGATATAGGGAGACTGGATCCATCACACCCCAGAAAAAAGGAAACTGTGGCCGGAAAAGGAAGACTTCACCTGCAGATGATTGTTTAATTGTCAGGAAAAGTAAATTAAATCCTAGACTAACTGCTGTCGACTTAACCCATGAGTTAATGGCTACCACTGGGGCGAATATTCACGTCACAACAGTGCGGCGTAGGCTTTTGGAAGCTGGACGAAGGGCTCATAAGCCTATTAAGAAGCAACTGCTAACCCCTGTTATGTGCAAAAAACACTTAATGTGGGCAAAATTACATCAACACTGGACAGTGAATGACTGGAAGAATGTACTTTTTTCCGATGAGTCTCATTTCGAGGTCCACGGCCACCGTGTTTCTTACGTACGGAAAGGATCCGAAAAAGTAACAGCAGCTCATCTCCAACAAGCACCCAAATACCATACCCCCCTAAAGTAATGTTTTGGGGTTATTTTACACGTGAAGGGCCTGGAGCATTAATACCTATCAAGGGAATGATGAATTCTGACAAATATATTCACTTATTGGAAACCAGAATCGTACCCCAGCTGCAAAAATCATTTCCGGATGGCAGAGGTGTGTTCCAACAACACCTGGCACCATGCCATATGTCTCGAAAAACTACAGAATTCTTCAACAAGAAGAATATTCAGATACTCCCCTGGCCAGGCAACTCACCCGAATCGACCCCATTGAGAACTTGTGATCAATTTGCAAAAGAAGAATGCAAAAAATGGATTGTTCTACAAAGGAGAAGATGATTTCTGCCCTCATTGGTGTATGGTTTCGCAATGAAGAAATGAAGAATATTTGTGGGAAATTAGTGGAATCCATGCCAAATCGTCTCAGAGCTGTTATTAGGAACAAGGGAGGCCACACAGATTACTGAGGTATGTCTTAGAACCCTTTTTTATCCCGTTTGAGTGTTTTTGCATAAGTAATTACGTTGTTCGGATTAATTTGCACGCTACTGTAATTCACCACCATGTTGGCTCAGTGTTAGCAGACTGGGCTTATAAGTCAGAGGGTCAGGGTTCAAATCCCAATTGTTGGGCAAGCACACAGTCAAGGCAACAAAGGGGTTTTTCTCAGGTACTCAGATTCTCCTGGGACATCCCAACAATTCCCCATTAACATCAACCTCATTATGAGTATTATGCTATCTCATAAATTTCATTTCACTATTAAAATGATGTACCAGAGTACATATGATATTTCCGTGCAGGATTTCTGAATTATCATTTGATGAAGAATGGATGGAGAGGAGAAAAATTCTCTCCAGCACTGGGACTCGAACCTGGGTTTTCAGCTCTACGTGCCAACACTTTATCCACTAAGCCACACCAGATTCCAGTTCCGGAGCCAGATTGAATCCTCTCAGTTTAAGTTCCACTTCTCAGTTTCCCTTTGGTGGCCAACCCTCACGCATTGTCACGGATGTGTGACAGTGGCACAATGTCCAACACACTATGTGCAGAGGTGCACTCATTACGAGTGACTAAGTGGCTGGGATCCGACGGAATGAGCGTCATCTTGAATCACCAAGTGATTATTTACGCGTTATCATATTAATGTGATGTACCAAAGTACATATGATATTTCCATGCAGGATTTCTGCATTATCATATGATGAAGAATCAATACCAGTTGCAGAAGACACAGCCCTGCAGTATATATTGACTACACTCCACCTCTGGCTACTAGCAAGAGGCATCTATAATGAACACCGATCAAAATACCCTTCATTTCTCGTGAAAAACAACAACTGAATAGACTATAGTGGACTTTATGTTGTCAGCAAACAGCTGGATACATTAAGAAGATTGATTGATATGATGAAGAAAGGGTGGAGTGGAGAAAATGAGAGTTGGCCACAAAGGGAAACTGAGAGGATTCAATCCGGCTTCGGAACTGCAACCCGGTGTGGTTTAGTGGATAAAGCACGTAGAGCTGAAAATCTGGGTTCGAGTCCCAGTGCCGGAGAGAATTTTTCTCCGCTCCACCCACCCATACTTAATTTCACTGTTAGTCTGCTTTCGTCTTTCTTTCTTAGTTTATGTCTCGCTACCATAATGAAGTACTACTGGTCTCGCCAAGATCTTGTACACGCGAATCAATATAGCTAAACAATTCATCCAATCAGAATGAAATTCATGTGTCATATGCAAGATACATATATCGTCCTTGTTCCTGCAATAACTCCTATGGCAGTCGTACATAGGAGACTGTGAATTCTTACATTTTCGAAACATTTTTTTATTTTAGTAGGTTATTTTACAACGCTTCATCAACATCTCTGGTTATTTAGCTTCTGAATGAGATGAAGGCGATAATGCCGGTGAAATGAATCCAGAGTCCAACACCGAAAGTTACCCAACATTTGCTCATATTGGATTGAGGGAAAACCCGGAAAAAACCTCAACCAGGTAACTTGCCTCGACCGGGAATCGAACCCGAGCCACCTGGTTTTGCGGCCAGATGCGCTAACCATTGAAACAAAGATATATATAATTACATATAGAATATTTTATTACTTGCTGTATCACTAAGTTATTTAATAGAGCAAAAATTTGAAAATCGATAAATGTCACATAGGAGTTATTGCAGGAACAACGATGATATACACATTTTTTTTAAATTTGGTCGTTGTCAATAGAGTAGTTTTAAAGATAAAAAAAATTTAAATGGGAACCTGTAAGTTTTCGTCATTTCAGTCTTCAACCTCCCCTTAAACTATCCAACTATCCATTTGGTGCTTTAAAGTCTGTGACACCAAGTTTCGTCGAGATTACTGATGCTTTCATTTATCAATGCCACATCAATTGCTATATTTTCAGCACGTGCTAAACTAAACCATTCCATCTCTTCACATGGTTTCATGTTCTTTCTCTTCTTTGTTTCTGATACAGTGCGTAATAAGAACAAAGCTTAAGTACTTTCTCAAGGTTTATACTTATGAGTATGAGCACTTCCTGTGATTATATACTCGTAACCACTAGAACATACTCATATTCGTAAGAATAAAGACATTCTACCTAACGCGAATATATACTCATCTCTACAGCCTTCTTGATCGTTTAAAAGTTAGTATGTACTCGTGTTACCTATCCTCTTTGACCACATTGCACCGTGATGCTCAGTTTTTCTTATAGACTTTCACATGCTATCCGCATGCTGTAGTGGTTTGTGTTTTGCTTTTTGTAAATTTTGATAACGGATAAATAAATAAAATAAATAAATAATTAAATAAATTAATTAAAAACAAATAAATAAGTAAATAAATAAATAAACATGAAAGAGAGAGTGAATCAGATAAGTGACGTTAATAAAACAGGAAACAAGAAAATAGTAGTGGGAAATGGTCATTACGGGATGTTGGATAGAGATTACAATCCATTTCTAGAATTCCAGTTATGCTAATTGTATTTTTATTATGGAGAGCTATATATATATATATATATATATATATATATATATATATATATATATATATATATATATATATTTTTTAAAGTTACAAGTAATTGCATTTTGCAATTCAAATTTTATAAAATAAACTGTAATTGTTAATTACGCTAAAATGGAGAATTCCCACGGTTTAGCACCAAATTTAAGAAAATACACAATCTTGCCAACATAAGAATACGATGTTGGTGTGTGGCGTCGTTGGAGGGAGAAATTTGTTTCTTTTCTTTCTGTACCTCCTTCGTTCTGAACGTTACTGAGAGATAGCACCACTGTTAGCTACAAGATATATTTGCGCAAATATATTGAAGTAGAGTATGTGACCTATTACGTGACTTAGATGAGTCTCGAGACAAAACAGTTTTGCTATATTTCTTTTTTTATTAAATGTTAAGCACAGGAACGCCATTTCGTAATTTTATTTAGGAAACAAGCCAAACAAATTATCTTTGCATCAAAAACGGATGCTCCCTGGACCAAATTATCGTATTTTATAATTGTTTGAATGCAACAGAAGCCAGAAGTCTTGCACTTGACTAATGCAGTGAATTATTTAAGAATATAGTCGCGAATTTTACTACCACCATTTCGATTGTGTTTTGTTTGGCACGGCTCGGTACGGCCTGGTGACTAGTGGCCAGCGAGTAACGTCGATTATCGACATTGCTCTGCCGTGGGTATTATCCAGTTGTTCCGTTAATTATATTTAACAATACAATCTAACCTTATAATTTGATAGCCATTCATATTTTTATAGGTTATGTTTTTTATGAAGAACAAATACGTGTTTAACTTTTTTCACGTTCACTTTTGTGAAGCATTAAAGGCTTCTGAAGTTCACGTCTTTTTCTATATTTTTCCATGAGGCACTACATTGTTCATAAATTCTGCCATTTTTTTTTTTATTTAACTTTAAACTGAACACAAATCAACAAATATTCAGAATTGAGCCTGCTACAAACCATGCTCAGAGTAACATGAGAACGAACTTATAAATATGAGAATATACTAGCTTTTATTCTTATCAAGCATGAGTATATATTCTGTACAAGATGGACACTTGAGTATATTCTACTATGCTTCCATGTTATGAGTATGTAATCAAAAATGAGTAGGTACCGGTACTCAAATGTTTTTATTCTTACTAACAAGAGTATTTAGTAAAAAAAGTCCAGTATATACTATATACTCATATTTATTCTTACCACGGATTGTGCTTTCTCTTTGAGAATCATTACTTTTTTTTTTTTTTAAATTCACGACAAGAATTTGCCATATCAAGTCGAGACATTTCACTTATGGGCACATTGGCATTTCTGTCCACTTCACGAATTAAATTAACTTTCCAGTAACAAACTTTCCCTTTTCACCGTCATAATTAGGTCTAATTAAATTAAACGGGCAGGTTTACTGAAACAATGACTAGAAAAGAATACAAAGAACATAGCTTGCCAAAACATGCAAAGACAAATTCGAAATTTCTACTGCTGCTAACACCAGTCACATAACAAAAAGTCAGAAAGGTCAAAGGTCAAGTGGCATTCGGATTCAAACCATGTGAAACATCACCTTACTTCATCTCTGTTCGGGTATGTTCAGGCTGAAACTTCTTGGTAACGAATAAAGACAAGCTTCAACAATTTATACATTTCGAAAACATTAAAATGAGAAATAAAATGTCTGGAATTCCTACATTTTTAAAGCTAAATATAGGTTTTATTCTAAAACAAATTACATTAAATAGAATATGAAAATACATTGCTCTTTTGGAATCATTTTCAGGACCTGAAATTTCTTACATTCAATGCAGGTTTACGTTAATTCGAAGTCACACAAAACGAGGGTTTTGCCGTAAGACTTTCAATTTACCTTCTTCTCAAGGCCTGTGACCTACTCCTATTCAAAGGAACACTTTGAGACTTCAAGGATGCAATTGGACGAAAATGAACATCCAGCGTGGATGTCCCTGGTGGTTTTCTACTGACATTCAACTTGTTAATTGAGTGATTAAATCTTTTGCCACTTGAGTCCATCTTCCTGGACCTGAAAAGTATAATGATGGCATTTAGAGAACACTAATTTCAGTTTAGTACAGAAAAATTTAATTGAATATTCATGGCAATAAGAAAACGAAATCCGAAATTAAACTCATGTACTGGAAGTACGTGTGTTTGTATATGCATTGAACCAGAGCTAATTCTGCCAGCAAAGTAACCACACTGCTAAGATTAAGTTCCAATTTTGATAACTTGCATCATCATTTGCATGGACGAACATTAAAGCTTGAACTAAATTAAAAGTGAACTACAATAATTCTTATCTTACATGCAACAAACTTCGTTAATTACACAGGCCTGTGACGATTTTCCAGCATAGAATATTTTATTTCATAAAGATAAAATCAAATGCCCCGATTTCGAAAATAATACTAGTTTTCATTGCACCTGCAGTACCTTTATTTGCTTGAGATATGGGAACCTGAGGACCCGAAACAGACGTGAACCTATTCTCATTTAAAAATATGAACAGGGGTAGATAGTGGTAAAACATGATATGAAATGATGTGACATGTTTACACAATTTAATATACCATGCTACAAGTTGGACGCGCAGCAATTCTAATACGAGGGGGATCCAGGAAATAACGACCGTTTTGTTGTAATAATTAAAAAAAATATATTTATTTCAAAAAACAAAGTCTGTTACATAACTGAAGCTTCCTTTACTTCTCTACATAATCACCACCTACATTTAAACATTTGTCGTATCTGTTCACTAGCTTTAGAATTCCCGTGTTATACTCCTCTGCCGCCAGTTCATTAAGCCAGGTGTTCACTGTCTTCTTCAACTCTTCATCACTTCCAAAACACGTACCACCCAGAAAGTCTTTCAGCTTAGTGAAAAGGTGAAAATCGCTAGGAGCAAGGTCTGGACTATAGGGCGGATGATCAAAGATTTCCCAACCGAATTGATCCAGCAATTCTCGAGTTGAAGCAGCAGTGTGCGGGCAGGCACAGATTTTGTGGTAGCCAAGATGTTGCGACACAATTTCACCAAGCAAAGAACAAGAAATGCCAGGAAAGGCAATATGCAATTCGTCGAGTGATGTGCGCCTATCTTGCAAGATTCTGTCGTTCACTTTAGTCTTCAGGTCTTCTGTGATGAGTGATGGGCATCCGGGTCGAGTTTCATCGTGGACATTTGTTCGCCCATTGTTGAACATTTCGCATCATTTTCTCACATTTCTTTCATTCATTACAGTATCACCATACACTTCTTTCAATTGCCGGTAAATTTCTGCAGGTTTCAAATGTCAGGCATTCAAAAATCGAATCACACTCCTCACCTCACAGTCGGCGGGATTATCAATCACGTCGTTCATTTTGAAGTAACACAAAATGCACAATGGCGACTTGTTGAAACCAGTACTCACAATATTACGAGAACACATGTTAAGGAAGCCAGTTGACCTTCAAACAAGGAAGGGGAGTCAGCTGCGCGGCGGGTATGCGCGAACGGTCGTTATTTCCTGGATCCCCCTCGTACTACAGAGCATTCCAGCGATAAGTACAGATTTATTTTTCGACCACTGGGTCTTGAGGGACTGCCAGCAACCGGGCCCTTAAACTCACGATGCTTCACATAATTAAAATTTAAATGCATACTTACTAACCATAATATGTTGTATTTAACATTAATTATTATGTTATATTAATTACAGAATTTTTGCATATCACGTACAGATTATGCACAATTCTGTATTTAACACAAATACTGAGAGTTCATCATTCTATAGTGTGTTCCAGCGATAAGTACCAGTTTATTCATCGCCAGCTAGGCGATGGCGATGCCAGCTGCCAGGTGGCCAGTTCCACCTCTCTCAGCATTCAATACCTCACATAACATTTCAATGACTAGTCAGTCTGAGATTGGAATATGTAGAGAGGAGTCACGTTGTGTTATGTCGTGCCACTCATTTAGTTACTATGTGGAGATTGCGTAAAAAAAAAATAATCCATGTCGCTACAGCCCATGAAGGGCCAAGACCGACCAGCCGGCTGCTGGCCTCACGTCCACATGCCGAAGCAGAGGTGGACGATCATCCAACCAGAATGGAGGTATCGTGTGGTTAGCATGATGATCCTCCCAGCCATTATAGCTAGTTTGCGAAACTGGATTTTTGCTACCCATCATAGCTCCCCAAGTGCATTACGATGCTGGGTGGGCACCAGTCCCATACACTGGCCGAAATTTCATGAGAAAATTTCTTCCTCCATGAGGACTCGAACCAGCGCGCATTCCGTAACGTGAGTCCTAGGCAGGATGCCTTAGACCACGACACCACGGCGCGGGATGGAGATTGTGTAATGGTGAGATATTCTGTGCTTGAATACATATGTTGTGAAAACGTATTATACAAAAAAGAATCATGTGGTAAAACAAGGCGAGAATTTAGAGATCATTTTCCAGGCCGCCCAGTTCCAATCAAGAGGGCAATAAAACAATTAGTGAAAAAGTTCATTCAAACAGCTTGTGTAACTGACAGAACAAAACAATTACAATCTCGTGTGCTTACATAAGAAAAAACTAACGAAGTTGGAACTGCTTTGAAATGTACACCTGAACACTAAAAATAGAGTATATGCAACTAATCCTCGCACAACTGAGCAACTGGAGGATAACATTTGTGATGCAGTTAGACAAATCAGTGCAGTGGAGCTCATGAATGTGAATAATGGTTTTTTTTTTATGGTGATGTGAAATCTGTGTAGTGCAAAATGATCCAACACTTCCAGCAGCTACTGTCATAAGGGTGAATACAAAAAAGGTTGTGTGTAGTATAGGTAGGTCTATATTATTATTTTACTGAAATTTATAACGAATTTACTTGACGATACCATTATTTATAAATTTATTGTTTAACAGTATCATTAGATTTCCTCTGAATGTCCCAACCAAAATCCCTGGTTTCTAATGTGGATCCCCTAGTGTCTTTTATTGGTGGTCACAATCTTGTGACATAATCTCTGTGTAATGCGGTTTCATACGTGGGTATCGTAATGTATACTATTCCCAAGTGAAGTGCCCGCCATTAAAAAAAAAAAAAAAAAGGAAGATCGCATATCACAAAATTATACATTGTAACATCTCATGAATAACAATATTATTACGAAAGTATTTAACATGGTACAGACACTATGCAAGATTTACATTGTCTCGCTTTCATCTGATGGATATTTCAGATTTTACTTCCACTGTAATGGAAATGAAACTCAGAAACAGCAATTTCACGAATAAGCCATGCAAAATTTCTTGTAGTGTATCCGAACCCAATTCCCCCTTTTGATTTTCCTTCCGAAACAAGTGGACATTAATAATTTCATCAAAACTGACCTATACTTTTTGTATACAAGGCTGAATATACAATTTTATAGACATTATGATTCCATAACCTTAAAGTAAAGATGTTTCCATTTATGGCTTATCTATTCCAAAATATTTATTTTAATTTTTTTTTTTTTTGACAAACCTTTTCCCTCTACTTCGAGCATAAGTTTGAAAAAGTGGTCAAGTTACAATAAATAATAATTAAAATTAAAATATACGAATCTAAAAAATGTGCAAGTTAAAAACAAGATTAAAATATCTTAGAGGAGAGTTTATTTGTAAAATGCATTCTTTATAGCTAACAATATTTCAGTGAAAGTAATGTACATTTTCATTACTTGTCATTGTCGAACATTTGTAGATTAAACATATTTTTTGTTAAAAGATAAATAATAGGTGATTCTTATAGTATTTCTCGTGCTGATTTCAGATCTGTTTTCAAAATGTTTCTATCACCCAGGGTTTTTGAGTAATTATATGAAATGTACTTCAGACTTTTCTAGTATTGATACCAGGTAACATTTTACCTAAAATCATATTTATTTACCTAAAATGTGTGTGAAATAGATTTTAGGCTATACTTCACTTGAGAAACATCTCTTTTGAGTGTCCAGCAGTAGTCTGCCAAAATATTTGGGCTCCATTTTTCCTGGTAGCATCTTTGCATTTCAAAAAAATACTGATGAAAATGCTCCCCAGTTCGTCGCTCACTGCTCGCAGGTTCTGAGTTAAGAAATAATAGATGAGAATCCAAGAAGTTATTTTGAGAGCTACATGACACCCCATCACATTATAGTTCTAAATCAGCTCGCTGACAAGTTCTCTGTAATCGTCTGATCTGTGGTTCCTAGAAAGTAACAGTCTGTTGAATGATCCTTAGGTTCCGGCATATCATTGGAACTGGAAAAGGCATATGACGGAATCCTTTTAGCCAACCAGTTAGGCTAAAAGCATTACATGGAACACAACAGATTTCAGGAGCCCAGTTCCTGTTCTCATCTATTTTTCAATCAAAAGAACATTCATAAGCTCTTTTAACTAGTGTAGTAAAATTCACCTTTGTGCTTTCAAATTAACTACAAACATAACAAAAATTGTTTGTGATTTATACAGCATTTCGAGGTATGTTTCACTTTAGAAGATACTTTTACCGCACTTAAAATTAGGACAAAGAAAATAGGGGCTATGAAACTTGTTTCATGATTGTAAGTTCGAACTCACCTGAGAATTAATATATATTAACTCTTGCAGTCTTATGAGGAATAAGATTCATTTTTATGAATTCTGACTTCACAGACAACAGTGATCTAAAGTTATAGGTCAATTGTTAAAGCAATAAAATGAAATATTTAAAATATTTTCTTTCCATTAGCTTGTTAAGGACTGTGTACAGCAATAAAAATAAATCAATTTTTCTAAAATGACAAAATGGTAAAAAAAATTCCGATTCCATTTTTGGAATCAGCAGATGACATTACATAAGAAACAGCAGAAATTGTACATTTAACAAAATCATTGTTATACAGCCAGCATTCCATTTTAAGATGTTTAGTTGATTCTGTGCCATTAAAGTAGTCCCCACCCGGAGATCCGATTGGGGGACTATTTTACCTCCGGATAATTTTACCTTAATGGTACTCATTTCATAATGAAACAATTGTCTTTAGAGACAATTAATATTAGGTACCCTCCACAAAACTGGCTTCATTTATACACAGATGGATCCTCGATCTCCAGGGAACAAGGTACCGGTGCAGGTGTTACGTGCTGTCTCTTCTCACTTTATAGATCTCTTGGATATGGAACAACAAGTTTTGATGGAGAAATCACTACAATAAGTGAAAGTCTCAGGAATCTTCTCTGCCACATCAATAAATTTAAAAATGCAGTTATATTGTCAGACTTCAAAGCAGCTATTCTATCAATAATCTCTAGGCACATACCTTCGTCTCAAATAGCAGAAATAAATAAAATGCTATCTCAACTAATAACACTCAATAAAAGAATTGTATTCCAATGGATACCATCCCATTGTGGAATCCTGGGAAACGAGAATGTGGATGCTTTAGCAAAGAAGGACAGCACTGCTACTTACAGACCTGTTACTAAATCTACGTATTACTCCGTGAAAAGATTTATTAAATCTACATACTTAGACTTCAACAAACAAAATTTGATAACACAATCTCAAGGGAAAAAAATGGAGCTCTCTGTATCATAATCCACAGTTGAATCCCGATTTACCACGCAAATCGTCTGTAGCTGCATTTAGATTGGCAACAGGCCATGATTGTTTGGCCAAGCATCTGCATAGAATTGGAATATATCAGTCTCCTAACTGTCCATTGTGCAACTCAAATCAAGAAATGGATTCAGAACATCTCAAAATCTGTGCGTCAATGGCTAACCATGACAATATCTTTGAAAAATATTGGAGTGCAAGAGGTCAAATGACTTTGTCAAATGCCTGGCATTAGAAAACAACAACAACAAAATCATTGTTGACCAGTGATTATCGTTTGTTAGAAACATATTCCATAAAATATATTCTGTTTTAAAGTCATTAGAAAGTTAAATATACTATGGACAATGCTGAACAAGTACAATAAAATTAGTCATGAGAGACAGTGATTATTCTGATTTGAAAATGAGGCTTGCTAATATGTGGCATTCTGCAACTTTGTTAAGATGTGAAAAATGATACTGAACTGAATTTGTAATTAAATATTTTAAAGGTCGAAAAATTATTATACTTATGATGATGCGACGTTTCGTAGATGTCTTCAAGTCAGATAAATCAACACATTGCAATCATTTTCGTGTCTCTTATGTAGCCTACTTAAATTGTTAACTTATAAGACCTGAGGATGCTCGAAGTAGAGCGAAGATTTTTTCAAAAAAAAAAAAAAAAATACAATAAATATTCTGAAACAGATAAGCCATAGACGGAAACATCATTACTTTATGAATATATAACGCTTCTACAAATTCCATTATATAAGTTGGAGTTTCATCTAATGATCAGTTAGATCTACATCTCTTCACAAATTCAATCATCTCACGCATCTAAAGTCGACAAATATAAGGTAAACAACAAAAACAACAACAATAATAATAATAATAATAATAATAATATAAAGAAACAAACTGACTCGCATATGTATTATTTTTATTTTCAGGGAAGAAAAATATTTTTTTTTTCCATAATATTTGAAAACTACAGCCTACCTGACAGGCAGATGTCCCCTTTTGTCCCCCTTCAATTTCCATGACTCCTTTGAATCAGTAAGACTGTTTCCAACACTCTCCCGGGGATTTTCTGAAGTAGCAGTGCTGTTACGAACTGCTTTACTAAATCTGTGAAAAGATTTTTAAGAAGTTCCAAATTCATTGCCCAAATAAGAGCTCATGCATAGTATGTTCATAACATATCACAAATATTTTCTTGGAGACTATATAGAGTTTACTACTGCACGATTTTTTAAATAAGGGCTCTTGTTTGTAGGGTAGTTTTATAAGCTGAAAACAGTGTTTTGGTTTTTGTTTTTCGGAAATGACGGGAACATGTTTTTTTATTAGTAATTTATTATGATTTATACAGTTGAATTTGCCTGGCGTTGTTACGATTGGTGGCTTGGTTTCAGTGGGGATAGTTATGACTGGTTGCTGGGAGGGGGAGTTCGATTGGTCGATCGATTGCAGTATTCATGGATCTGTCTTTTGGGAGTGAATGGCGTGTTATGCACGGGATGTAGAGCTGAGACGAGATGTTATGGCACCAACATGCGCGAAGTTTTAAATTGTCGGCCAGCAGGGTAGAGGAGTGGGGGTTGTTTGGGTTACGGTTCTCAAGGTCAGAGCGGCAGGCATATCCGTTTCATCTCTTTCCAAAAACATTCGTCTTACCTTAGTGTCACCACTTTCCTACTCAAGAGTCCGAAGGTACCTAATGGAATTACGCCCGCTATTCCATCTTTACATTCTTATTCTCCGTCCGAATCAGACGACTGATCCATGCTGGAATCAGATGTCCCTAAGTTTATGGAAATGTTCTAAAAATTACTGTCCATCACGTGCTCAATTTCAATGTAATTATTCTCTACTTTCTTCATATAATCATACACTGATATCCACTTTTGGAAGAAGCGATTGCAGAGTCGGCCTCTGCTTATGCGTAGCGTAGAAATTATAGACTTATGACTTCCTCATCAAAACTGTCTACAGCTGCAACAATTTTCTTCTTCGGCTGTGATTTTTCCGGACTGGAGAAAGATTTGCTGTTCCTGCCTCAATATTTGTCCCTTCTTTCCTGATTCTTGCCAAGGTTCGCTTTGAAATACCAGTGGCAGCCAGTACTCTTGCACACACGCTTTTCAATGGAATTGGTATTCCGTTTACAGCCTCTTCTGACATGGATTTCCATACATTGCATGCTATTTCATGTCCTTGACTATGAACTACTCTATGATTTCACACCTTAGACAATGCCATAATGAGGGCGGTCAGAAGGACAATGTTTTCAGTATTAGCAATAGCGGTAGTAGCAGAACGATCTGAACACTCGGAATGCTAGTAACCAACTAACCCAACACCCCTCCAGTTTAGTGTGAGGGCGAGTTCAAGCAAACGAACTAAAATGCGTCTCTCGCGCCGGTGCCATAACTTCTCGTCCGGGCTCTACACTGTCTTTTGTCTTTATGACTTTGATGGGAGCAGATGGTGTGTTGTGCAAATGGTGTAGAACGAGTGATGTAGAATGCATTAGACTGAGGGAAGAAGAATTAATCGTGGTGTGTTATCGGACAGTTGTGCGTGCAGCAATTGAGGGGATATTTTGAAAGCAGATTGGGAGATGTCAGAGAAGGGATAAACTCCAGAACACGGACTGCACCCTTTCCCTCTTACTTCAAAATTCCAACCTTGTGCACACAAAATAAATTATTGGCACTGAAGAGTGCCTTTTCATAAATATAATGATGCGCATTCGACAAACGCAGACGATTATTCTTGCGAAAAAAAAGAGGGGTGTGGTTTTTTTCGTTGTGGTCCATGGTACGTTGTTTAGTAATAGGCTACTTCGTTACGTGTGGAACAAGTGTGTTTTTGTTATGTTCTGGTTGTTTCGTCATCCACTACGACTTACCACTTCACGTCTAATTGGTAAGTTATAGAGCTTATTATATTCCCTGGTACATATGGACTTTGGACTATTTTTTCAAACTTTCATTTTTGCCGTACTTTACCGTCGTAAAAAGAATAGATATACTTTCAATTGTCGGAAAGCACCTATAATAAGGTAACGTAACTTAACCTAACATTCTTAGGTTAGGTTAGTTTAGTTTATAGTTAATTTCCGACAAATGAAAACACTTTCAATTGTCGAAAATCACCGCTATCCGACAAATGAAAATATTTCTATCGTTTTACGACGGTTAAATAGGTGAAAATGTTAGTTTTCATAATGAGAAAATCCTACGAATTACATATAGCAAACAAGCAATTCCATCAAATGCATTGATATAGTAAAATAATAGGTTAGCTACACCGGGTTAAGAAACATATGAGGTGGCACATTGGTAGTACCACCAGTTGTATCAATTACAAGATATACAACATAGCCTGTAACTTAATTTAATAAATAACTTTAACACATTTTTTTTTACTATGGAATAGGGTTTACCACAATACTAACTTCCTGAACTAATAATAGATGGCAAATTTACAACATAAAATAACTTTAGCATGTGGCCCAGAAACCTTCAACGAACATTAAGGAAAAAAATGTGATTATCTGAAGTAGGCCTAAGAATGTTATGAATTAAAATTAAAAATAAATTTACATTACGGTACTTGGACCCCGATACTTACATCATATATGGCACCGTTACTTGATTTTTCGCATTACTGGCACTATTCCCATAAAATGACTTGCTACTTAATGCGAGGGAAGACTTCGATTTGTTTGAAGTGAGGATATTTGACGCCTTTTGATGTGATCGTGCCAGAAGAGTATCGTTTGACGTTGAAATGCTGAACTGTGTCATCTCTGCAACTGAAAATAATTACTGTCATTAACACAATAATTAAGCATCTATCAATCACAAGAGTTGCTTCAAGTACATTGCTATCATAAATTAGTATCTTAGTATGAAATTATACAACACATGTTTCTGTACCCTACCTTCAAGTAATCGATGCTGAAAAAATCACACTCAATACACACTACGACGAAAAATAATCGAATGCCCTACTAAAAATTTTCACACATTTCATCCCACGTCTTCAATACCGCCGCTGTGATGCGTGGGAGATATTCGCGCCAATTGTGTTCCATTTGATAACACCCAAAGATCATGATGTCGTTTCATCTGCCAGAAATGCGTTTCATTGCAAAATGTACTAGACAGTAGGAGTCTATCCCAGAGAAGACCAAAGTTTAGTTCGGTATGTTTAAAATCACAGAGAACATAATGTTGCACTGTAGAGCTCGCTGAGTTCGCTTGAGAGTATGCAGGGAAACCATAGACTTACTAAATATCCGCTGGCGCTAGTGCATACAATGGCGCTATTTAGACAGTGGCGACAATACTTCTTAAACACATTCAATATCAGTTATCATTTAATATCTTAACATCAAACCTTTTTGCAAGTGAAGCAAAAAAACTACATTTTAATAGAATATCAGTCTTCATTAATGGTGTTATTTCTAGTTTGTTTGGGAATGACACAAAATAATCCTAAACAAAAGTTACATAAGCCACTAAAAATTGTGACCTCGATTACTGATGAAATGGTTAGGAATAAAAATGTGCTTGAAAATGTTTTACATCAGCATGACATAGATTTCTTTTTAATCACAGAAATTCAATTAACACCTAATAATAGACTTTGCATTAAAATTATACGGTGTATCACTCTGATGGAAATAAAGGCCCATTTGGAGAAATAGCCATCTTAATTTACATTAGACACTATAGAATACAATCACCTCAGCTTATGTTAAACAGTAAGTGAAGTGGAATTCCGAACTGAGGAGAGAAATGCAACAACCTCCTTCTCACATTATTTATTTGTAACATTATTTCCCAAATAAATGCTTCTAAATGAAAAAATATATATATATTGTAAAAAGTATTACTAAAGTGTTTACATAATTAGTATTTACCTTAAAAGTTATTGCTAATCTTTCAGCTGGGCTTATTGGTTTCTGAACAAATTTTGTGGGTAACTTTACAATATAATTTTCAATTAAAATTAAAACAAAATTAAATTGTTCGGGAGAGAGTCTGTAATATTCCTTAATTTTGGTGGGATCATTTTCAAGATGTCTCAATATTAATGAATTAGAACAGCGCTCTGTATATCTATTTCTAAACATGGTATTAGCTACTTTTAAGACCCATACTTGGTTTTAAAGCAAAACTTATATTGTAAAGTTATCAGATTATCATCCATTCATCAGTTGATCAGGCATGGTCAACTATATAAAATAAAGCCTGGTTTAGACGGTGCGTGTTTCTGTGATGGATTCCAAGGTGGCTGCGCGGATGGGTAGCCTGCGTGCTCACTGCCTGGCTCCCGTCTTGGCTACGGTGATGGTAGTTGTTCACACAGAGCTGGCTCTTTTCACAGTTCAAACACAGTCTACTACATACAGTCGCGAAGCTCAATATGTAGTAAAAATGCAAACATGGGTAGTTGCCCACCACTAGGATCGCTACTATCGCCTCATCATCGCAGATCTCTCTCCTAGTAGACGACGTTGTGTTCTTTTGGAAAAATTAACACCTTCCTTCCATTATTGAAATATTAAGTGCATAAAGTTAATTTATTATTTTAATGAAGTATATTAAATTCCACCATAAACTCGAAGATACCTGCAAGAAATACGTTAATATGATTTTTGTTTGTGCAAAACGAACTGAAATTTACTATAATCGCTTCACTCATTCAAGATTATAGCGATAATTAACTATGAAACCAATATATATTAATTTGCATTTCCCTTTACAACAATAATAATGGAAATATGAATTAATGGAGTAACTTACGTGTACCGGTACTTGTAGTGTAGGCTTACGTAGTTAACAAAGTGGGATGAGGTTAAGTAATAATAATCACACCAGAATTGGAAATAAAACGTGATCAATAAATTTTATTGTAACATACTTTTTCTACGTCTCTAGTAAAGTAACAAATAAAAATAACAACAAAATTAACAGCTATAATTAAAAACATATCCTATGAAAAAAAAGTAGGCCTAAGCAATAATAATCCCACCAGAATTGAAAATAAAACGTGATCAATAAATTTCATTAAAACAAACTTAATTTTTCTACGTCTCTAGTAAAATATTATTATTCCAATTATTGTATTTTAGCCATTCACATTTTCATTACAACCAATAACGAACATTTCACAAGCATCAATGTGAAATACGCAACGAGCTAGCACTCGATGGAAATACGACACAGTCCAAAGTCGACCGTGGACAGTCTATTGTTTCTAGTTGCTAACCGCTTGGAGCGCTTTATGACGAGATTTAAAAAAATCACCTCAAGCTTCGCGACTGTATATAGTAGACTGTGGTTCAAATTGCAAAATCATCTGCTGCTTCATCTGTTGCCAACACTTACGGTCAAAAAGAAACTAACCGTGAGTGGAAAACAACTAAAATCCTATATTAACAGTAGTAAATGTCGTAATAAAGTAATTAAGCCATAAGTGCAAAACAGTTAAAGTCCGATATTTAATTGTTGTTTCTTAGAAACGAAAGAATACAGAAAAAAAAAACAGGTTTAGTTGGAAAACAACGAACATGGCGACATGGTTTCAGTGCTGATATTATATCATCATCTTTGGTTTGTAGCCTGCAAACCATCACGAAAACTAGCAAGGAACCTACCCTCGAAATCCAGCAAGCTAGCCATCCACGGAGCCACCAGAGCGCATTACTTCCGGCGGTTATTTAGTAAGTTATGCACCCGTCTGCACCGGGCTTATCCATCTACGAAGTTCGCCGGTAAAGAAACCCAACGAGCACAGAAGATATAGAGTAGACAAAAACAGCTTGGAGATGAAGCCGCGCTTACGGCCTGTCGCCATCATGATGCTACCAAAACATTAGCTCCCGCATAACACATGGGCAGTTTTATGGTGTTATATAGTCGTTTTTATTCATAAATCAACCAATTTCAAGATACCTACATATGCTGGATATGACTGCATAAACAATTTTCAAAGAAAATTACTGGAATAAATTTTCATAGCTATTAATATGTATGTGTGGAATGTACTAACTGTATAATAATTTAGCCTAGGTTATATTCGTATTGTTCATGTATTAGTCAGATTAAAAGAAAGATATAATGTATTGATACTGTCGTAATTAATTTTTATAATCACGGTACAAAGAAATCAAACTCCAACTTTGCAGACTTAAATATTTATGAGCGAAACTGACCTAATTGAACCCAAGTTGGAAGTTTCAGTGTCGAGTGCTATAGAAAAGACAGCATTGGGTTTCTCTTCAACCGAATGGAACAAAAAAAAAGTGCAACTTCGGTATCTCTCCACACTACACAAATCCTCGGCCTCATATCACTTATATAATCCCCTCAACTAACTCACTAACCCTGCCACATATTCGGTTTAATGTCACTTAGCTATCCCCTCATTTAACCCATCTAACGCATAAAGAAACTTAAATCAGACGTCAATCTCGTGTATGGTGTGGAGCGATATGGAAGATTGGTCAGAATAAATAATCATATTACAAAAATTCGGGATAATATAGTTTTACAAAACTAAATCATTTAAAAGTCATTAGCATCATTCTGCCATATCCACTTTATGAGCATTGCATTACCGTATACAGTACCACAGTCTAGTATATACAGTCGCGAAGCTCAATACGTAGTAAATATGCAAACATTAGATAGTTGCTCACCACTAGGATCGCTAATATCGCCTCATTACAGGCAATGCAAAATAGAACCGTCATAGTCTATTGTTTCTAGCACCCTCAAAATTCAAGCTTCGTGACTGTATATAGTAGACTGTGACAGTACTGTGGAACTGTTATTAAACTGGAAACTATTATAGTATTAAATAATAAACATCAGTCAAGGCGAAGAAATTGAAGATGACGACATACTTCCGTCGAAACGATCCTCCTACCAATACAGGAATGTTATACGCTGTTTACAACATGAAGAAACATAAGTAAAATAATAATTTATCTAAATAAATAGGTATTAACTACATGGCATTTTGATTATAGGGTTTTTTATTTCAATTATTTCTATACATTCTATTTTACATATGTAGGTACTAATATAAAGAACTGCAACCAGCAATTAGTGGAAATTAATTTCCATTCGCAAACATCAATAATAATGCAACAACTATGGTAACGTTTGTATTTTTTTATTCTCAACTTCATTATGTATCCTACAAATGTTATAGCAAAACAATTTTAACGAAGAGCATATCAATTTTTATATGGTCAAGTGGATTTAATTTTCTCTAAACAAACCCGGAACATCTATGTGAGATACTGGCAAAAGGAAAAGAATGATAATATGCATTAAGGAACCAGTTGCATTGTTAACTCAAAGTAAATAGATCAAACTATGAAAGTAAATTGTAAGTCGCATTTTGATTGGACCAGTGGCAAAATAAGGCCAAAATGTTTTCTCTCTTTTTTTTTCAACCTACCAAAGTATTAAATGCCATACTGCATTCTGAAGAGCTATCAATTTAAACAAATTGTATGTGTGTGATATATCGATGACAGTTTTCCAATTTTTTTTTTCTTTAAAAAATATGTGTTTAGCGATTCTGTGTTACGAAACAAAAAAGAAAATGTGACTCCTTCAGGAAATTAGGAACATATGGTATTCCTATTATCATATTATCTTATAATGTAGTAGCTATTTTGCAATGTTTCGATAGCAACAAGATGGCGTCAGGTCCATCAAAGCGGCTTCACTCCGTCCAATTGTATTAAGATGCTAGTATCTTCTCTATGTCTTCTGTCAGAGCCATCTTCAGTTACAAGCTGGAGCATGGGTAGGTTTGGCAACGCTGAGTGGAGGCGAAGGCATGCCGTTTGACGATTCCTTTGGTTTCGTTGTCACATGTACATATTCGACATTAATTTATACAAAAGTAAGTGCATATGATCAAGATTCAGTGTATTCATGTACGTAATTTATTACGGAATTCGAAATGGTATTTTATTTGAGTTTCAGAATACCGCGTAAGTACTTGCATACAACCACTTATAACTTAAAAAAATAAAGCATACTTGTTGTTTATTGATGATACAAGGGAAAATAAATAAAATACTTAAAGAAATGTTACTTGTACCAAAAATAAATAAAATAACAACATATTCTCGCAATACCCCATTCCAATCAATTAACCGTTATGTGGCTAGTAAAGCCCTGTTCAGACGGTGAGTGTTTGTGTGATGGATTCCAAGGCGGCTGCGCTGATGGCTGCCCTGCGTGCTCACTTGGTGGCTCCCGTGTTGCCTACGGTGATGGTAGTTGTTCACACGGAGCTGGCTCTTTTCACAGTTCAAATTGGAAAATCATCTGCTGCTTCATCTGTTGCCAACACTCATGGTCAAAAAGAAACTAAACCGTGAGTGGAAAATAACTAAAGTCCTACATTAACATCAGTAAATGTCGTAATAAAGTAATTAAGCCATAAGTGCAAAACAGATAAAGTCCGATATTTAATTGTTGTTTTTTAGATACTAAAGAATATAGAAAAAACAGGTTTAGTTGGAAAACAACGAACATGGCGACACGGTTTCAGTGGTGATATTATATGATATCTTTGGTTTCCAACCTGCAAACCATCACGAAAAATAGCAAGGAACCGCACTTATGGCATTGTATTATATGAGGAGATGATTTGTAAGATTCTATTTTTACAAGGAGAGGGTTAATGTCCTTTAGTTGGCAGATAGCAAGAAAAGTGATGCTGTAGAATTTCCTGAAGCGATTTGTGCAGTCATAAGCCTTACAAAAATGGATCATTATGATTGCACCTTAAACTATTAGATGCATTTAAATATAGTTATTTACGCAAGAAAAGTGATGCTGTAGCCTTTTCTGAAGCGATTTGTGCAGTTATAAGCCTTAAAAAAATGCATCATTATGATAGATTCATCAACTGCACACTGGATATACTCGCAGTCACTATCACAACTACCTGTTAAATGCCACACTTGCCACAATGTTGTCGATGCGCGAAGGGTTTCAATTTTGTACAGCACAGCAGCGTCTAGGTAGGTAACTATAACGTCATTGCAAGGAACCTACCCTCGAAATCGCTCGAAATCCAGCAAGCTAGCCATCCAAGGAGCCACCAGAGGGCATTACTTCCGGCAAGTGACCAAGCAGGCTACCCATCCGCGCAGGCACCTTGGAATCCATCACAGAAACACGCACCGTCTGAACCGGGCTTAAATTGACAATGTTTTGCCGCTTTATATTGTTTCACCTCTGATGTGAAATGTTTAGAATATCATGTACATTTTAATCTCACGTGGTTATCTGTTCTGCTTTTTATAAATATTTCAGATGACTAGGAAGACAGTTTTAGTTTGAACCAGGCCAGTCACCATAACAATAAAATGCTGCTAGATAAATTAGATAGCCGACCTGGTTGGCAAGTTGGTATAGCGCTGGCCTTCTATGCCCAAGGTTGCGGGTTCGATGCCGGGCCAGGTCGATGGCATTTAAGTAGCTATGCTTAAATGCGACAGGCTCATGTCAGTAGATTTACTGGCATGTAAAAGAACTCCTGCGGGACAAAATTCCGGCACATCCGGCGACGCTGATATAACCTTTGCAGTTGCGAGCGTCGTTAAATAAAAACATCACATAAATTAGATTATTATGGAATTAAAGGTGTTGCACACCAATGGTTTCACTCATATCTCATAGATTGGAAACAGAAAGTTGAAATCAATACAACTATGAACTATTAATAATGGAATTCCTCAAGGATCAATATTAGGTCCCCTACTTTTTCTAGTGTTTATAAATGATCTTGCCCCCCTTAATAAAAGATGTAGGTCATCCCATATTATTTGCAGATGACACAAGTATAATAATTACAGCCAATAACTCCAACACATTCCAATCTTCGGCAGACGAAATTCTCTTCAAAATATGTGACTGGTTCTCAGTCAATAAATTGGTATTAAATTGTAACAAAATTAACATAATTCAATTTAAATCCTGTCCAAATTCAACGTCGCAAATTTTTAGCGCAATAATTAATAATAGATCCCTATTAGAAACAATAACAAATATAAAAAAAAATCAGTCACAATGAAATTTTGTATTTACACACATTTAAACGGAAATTGTAACTTTTTCATCTGTAAATTAAAGCAAGTTTACCATACAAAAATTCATAAAGTTTGTAGTGTTTTTGTTCGTCATGACAACATTGCGTTGTTTGGAGATTGTTTAATCTTTGTCATTTGTTATTTGGAGTGCTGTGTTTGTAAATACGCCTTGAATTTTTCGGATTTGAAGAAAGTTTGTGCTATTTGTGGGGCAAAGAAAATGAATTGTCAAGTGAGGGAAAAAAACACTTGCAACATATTTTTCTGTTTCAGTTTATTAGAGAAGCAGAGGTAGTAGAGGCGGCTCATAATATTTTTGCACGATAGTGTGTTCCTCGTCGTCACAGCAAACGGCTGCCACGAGTGACAGTTGAGTTTACTGAATTCAGAGTTGCCAAATTAGGTAAGTATGTTGAAATATTACCACAGTCTAGTATATACAGTCGCGAAGCTCAATATGTAGTAAATATGCAAACATTAGATAGTTGCTCCCCAATAGGATCGCTAATATCGCCTCATTGCAGGCAATGAAAAATAGTACCGTCACAGTCTATTGTTTCTAGCACCCTCAAAACTCAAGCTTCGTGATTGTATATAGTAGAATGTGATATTACCAACGAGCTTACTTCTAGCTCGCTGAATATTATTATACAAATAACTGTAATGAAAACCACTGCCTTCTATGTATGTTACAATCCTGTAATGCATGTAAAATTCATAAACAAAACGCAGTGTTTATTAATATACATTATACGAAACAAATTATTGCATTTGAAATGTACTGAACTTAATTTAAACAATTCAAACTTCACTTAACAAAAAGAAATAAAAAATTATTCCAATTGAACACGAAATATAACAAGTGCCTACCTAAATCATTTTTTACTCTTTCGCATAGAAGTTGATGGTGAAATTTGTACGTTGGCCAGACTGCTAACCTTCAGTCAGCCTTTCATTAACTTAATGAACGTACTGTATATTACTTACTTATGACTTTTAAGAAAACCGGAGGTTCATTGCAGCCCTCACATAAGCCCACCATCGGTCTCTATCCTGTGCAAGATTAATCCACTCTCTATCATCATATCCCACCTTCCTCAAATCCATTTTTATATTATCCTCCCATCTTCGTCTCGGCCTCCCCAAAGGTCTTTTTCCCTCCGGTCTCCCAACTAACACTCTAGATGCATTTCTGGATCACCCCATATGTGCTAAATTTCCTGCCCAACTCAAACGTCTGAATTTAATGTCCCTAATTGTTAGGTGAAAAATGCAATGCATGCAGTTCTGCGTTGTGTAACTTTCTCCTTTCTTCTGTAACTTAGTCCCTCTTAGTCCCAAATAATTTTTAAGCACCTTATCCTCAAACATCCTTAATCTCCGTTCCTCTCTCAAAGTTGAGAGTCCAAGTTTCACAACCATACAGAACAACCGGTAATATAACTGTTTTATAAATTCTAACTTTCAAATTGTTTGACAGCAGACTAGATGACAAAAGCTTCTCAACCGAATAATAACACGCATTTCCCATACTTATTCTGCGTTTAATTTCCTCTCGAGTGTCATTTATATTTGTTACTGTTGCTCTAAGATATTTGAATTTTTTCACCTCTTCGAAGGATAAATCTCCAATTTTTATATTTCCATTTCGTACAATATTCTCGTCACGAGACATAATCATAATCTTTGTCTTTTCGGGATTTACTTTCAAACCTGTCGCTTTACTTGCTTCAAGTAAAATTTCCGTGTTTTCCCTAATCGTTTGTGGACTTTCTTCTAACATATTCACGTCATCCGCATAGACAAGAAGCCGATGTAATCCATTCAATTCCACCCTGAACTTTCCTAATGGCATATTATGTTATGTTTTATTTAACGATGCTCGCAACTGGAGAGGTTATATCAGCGTTGCCGGATGTGCCGGAATTTTGTCCCACAGGAGTTCTTTTACATGCCAGTAAATCTACTGACATGAGCCTGTCGCATTTTGGCACTCTTAAATGCCATCGACCTGGCCCGGGATCGAACCCGCAATCTTGGGCATAGAAGGCCAGCGCTGTACCAATTGCCAACCAGGTCGACTTAATGGCATATTCTAGAGCGAAGTTAAAAAGTAAAGGTGGTAGTATATCTTCTTGTTTTAGCCCGCAGTGAATTGGAATAGCGTTCGACAGAAACTGGCAGAATAAATATGGGAAATGCCTTCTGTATGTTTCACTGAGACACATTTTAATTAAATGAACTAGTTTCTTCGGAATACTGAATTCTATAGGAATATTATATCCCATAAAAATCTCTCTCTTAACAGTGTCATATGCCTTTCTGAAATCTGTGTATATTAATTTATTGTATATTAAGATTTTTACAAATATTATTTAGAAAGTATACTATTGTGCGAAAAATACTGCACAATACACATTTGTGAGGTGGATTTCAAAATTCGGAAATTGAAAAACTCTCTCTGCTCTTTTTTCAAACTTTTCCTCGATTTTATGAAAGCACTTCCCAACCTTGTATTTACCCTTTTGGGGGGAGAGTGTCGTCTCGAAAAAGACTGCAAGGAAATGGATCGCTTTTCAAGAATGTAACCGTAACTGCTGATATTTAATGCCAACAACTCAGACGCTCTGAGGCCGAAATTGAAGAAAAACAACCGGGAAGACTTCATCACGTGCTGCTGCATCACGATAATGCACGCCCACACTCCGCTAACATGACGGCAGCAGCTGTCCAGGAGCGTAGTTGGGAGATGATTCTACATGCGCCATATTCTCCCCAGTTTGCATCCTCAGATTTCCATCTTTTCCGTTCTCTATCCACCAATCTTCAAGGGAAGTCCTTTGTTAACGAAGATGCTTTACAAATTTGGCTTGGCGACTTTTTCAATTCCAAACCAGCAGATTTCTTCAGACGTGGAATCGAAGCAAAAAAACTATCTCAACGTTGGCAAAGAGTCATAGATAATACAGGATAATACAGGGATATCAGAAGTCCGGTAACACTTTCAATATTTTCTTACACAAAAACTACTAATGATAGCACTTTCAAACACACGTCAGTTTAAAGTCAAACTCTCAAAGTTCGTTTTACACCTTATAGAGATTCAATGTGTGAACCACGAGTGACTCGGCAGATGACCAAACGATAATCAAACTCTTCCCATACCCTTTTCAACATATCCTCTGTGACCGTGGCGGCAGCTTCTCGAATTGTGGTTTTTAGTTCCTCTATATCACGTGGCAAAGGCGGTACAAACACACGGTCCTTTAGTTACCCCCATAGAAAAAGGTCACATGCAGTCATATCGGGTGACCATGGTGGCCATGTAATGAAACATCTGTCCCTTACTACAGCACGTTCTATCCAACGATCAGACATCTCCGTATTCAGGTAAGCACGAACTGCATTGTGGAAATGTGGCGGAGCCCCATCTTGCTGAAAGATGAAATCGTCATCGAGATCTTGTCTAAGTTGAGGCACCAATCATTGCTCCAACATGTCCAGATATGAATGTCCAGTCACAGTAGTCGCAATGAAGAAGAAAGGTCCGTACAGTTTTCGTTGTGACAACGCGCAGAAAACATTCACCTTTGGTGAATCACGCTCATGTTCAATGATTCTGTGAAGTTTCTGTGTACCCCAAACACGACAGTTGTGCTTGTTAATTTTCCCACTCGTATGGAATGTCGCTTCGTCGCTGAAAATTAAGCGGCTGAATAAGTCATCGAGTTTTCTTGCCAGCTACAACAACAGGCAGCAGACCGCTTTTGCCACGTGATTTAGAGGAACTAAAAACCAGAATTCGAGAAGCTGCCGCCACGGTCACAGAGGATATGTTGAAAAGGGTATGGGAAAAGTTTGATTATCGTTTGGACATCTGCCGAGTCATTCATGGTTCTCACATTGAATCTCTGTAAGGTGTAAAACGAACTTTGAGAGTTTGACTTTAAACTGACGTGTGTTTGAAAGTGCTATCATTAGCAGTTTTTGTGTAATAAAATATAGAAAGTGTTACCGGACTTTTGATATGCTCTGTATATTATTAATTAATTTTTGTTCTCTGTTCATCTGAAAAATAAAAAAAAAATAAAATGTTTTTTCGTGGGGGAAAAAGGTACGAATTTTTTCAGGGGAAACTAATGAAGTAGAAAAAAAGATCCTTACAAAAAATGTAGGTTATTTCCAAGAAGTCGTCGCTGAACGATTCACATCGTTTTATAGTTTACTTCTACTGTTACACAACAAGATGGATGCACTGAACGATTCACATCATTTATAGTTCACTTCTGTGAACGATTCCATTGTCTATTGTTACACAACATTTTCAAGATGGCTGCTAATGCTAATGTTGCGCTATAAACCAATTTTCGGCAATCTAATGTAAAAAACTGCCTACAAATATTTGGAAAGTTTCAGAGAAAATACGCAAATTCAATCTTCTAACACGATTTTTTTGTTTTTAAATTAAATAATTTGCTGGGAGGCATCGTTAGATATATAAGCCACTCTTACACTAAACCTGGAGTAATTTAGGCCTAAGCTTATTAATCAAATAAATGATTCTACTTACTGTTTTTTATATGCTCACCTGTATGTAATTTCTATTTTATACATATTTCATTGTTTAATATCTCCTATCTTTCTTGAAATAGTGTTTATATGCCATGTTAATTTTCATTTGTTTTCATAAGTTAACAATGATGCACATTGGAAGCAACATATAAGAAATTATTTTCCTACACAATCCAAGCTATATTCACGTTGTTTTGGAATTATTAATCGAAGATGGTTTGCTTATTGTTTAATACATGCACATTTGCATGTAATTTCTATTCCATACGTTTTTTTCTATCCCCCGATCATTAAGAATGGTGAATATTGTTCATGCTTGTTTCCTGTATTTCTTAAAATAGTGTTATGTGGCATGTTAGTTTTTATTTGTCGTTATTTACGTAAAAATGATGCGCCAAAAATAAAATATTATAATAATTTCGTACTCACTCCACATCCTATGTATTCACATTTGTTTTTCAGTGATTTATTAAATAATGTACCGGTATTTAAAAGACTAATAATTTAGAAACATGTTACATAAATCATCCTTGTGCCAAAAGAGAATGCTCCCTGGACCAAATTGTCGTATTTTGCAGAGGTCGTCAGTACTCGCTGAAATGGGTAATAATATAATAAAATTATGTTGTACGTAGCAAGATCGATTATTCAATTGATAGGATATTTTAAGAGGTTGTCACGACTGAGATATCTATTGTCAATTGCTTTTATTTGTCAGAAGGCTTTGACTAGCGGGTATATAAGGACTGGCGCTATTATGGGTGGAGGTCGGGGTTTGGGATGGCCCACAAGTAACAAGAGGAGAAGGGAGAGAGACATCTAGTATTTTAAAGATTTTTGTGCGAGATCGTGCGTATTTACTTGTTTTCCGCACAGAACCAATACGCGGTAAGTGTGAAATACCACATTCAGTATTCCCAACGTAACACACACAACAATTTCCCTCTTCTTACCGCTTAAGCGCGACATTCATTTTGCTGCTTTAGGCTTTTAACATATTATTTTTAGAGACGTTTAACACAGTAATAATTATAAATTGGAAACTTACCACTGCAATTTCACCTAAATTGCACTGTTAATTATTGTTTTTAAATATTTGCAAAAATTAGGTAAAGTCTACTACTCCACGAAAGCTATTGTATTCCTGATGCAAGTAACATTACGGAAGCCGTGAAAAAATCAACAAGACTCCAGATGCCGATGTAATTACTGCAATATGTTATATAAATAATATTGTTAAAATATTAAAATGAAAAATTAATCATTACATAACCTTACCGTTTGTTTTAAGTTCGCATTTATAGACTGGGGGGAAAAAAAAAGACAGACGTATATCACGGCCTGCTGGAGTATAGATATTTTTGTTTTCTAAAGTTGCCGTCATTAAACAGAAACCAAGATGGAGATTTCATTGCAACTAATTAGAAATTCGTCTTTCACGTATGTAATAAACGATCTTCGCACAAAATAATGTACGATACACGAGCGGTAAGTTTGATTTCATGTTATCGGAAATTAAAAAAGCTCAACTACGTTTCGTTTTTTCAATCTTTTCCTCGAACATGAAAACGTCAACATACCGCTCTTGTAACGTATATTACTAATATCGTTCACTAGATGAGTTGATTCAACTAACATGGAAATAATGTGAATCGGTCAGCGACGACTTCTTGTACATAACCAAAATGTAAATAATGAAATTCAATAGAATATTCAGTTCAAAGAAACGTATATTTCTCTACATGTGAATGCTACAGTACAAGTTTTATGTTTCCGTACATAACAGAATTAAAATTACGACTCAGTAAACTTGCAGGCACATTCGCCATTGTCACACGCATAACCAGGAGCAGCTAAGCAAGGAATCGCGCAATCTTGGTTTGAAGAGCAGTCCCCTGTGAATGCGAAAAGGGATTAAGTTATGAAGCTAACAAGTCAACACTTTGACATCAACCACTGTAACGGTAAATTAATTCCAATTTTTAACAAAATGTCTGCCAAATAAATTCTTTGATTTCAGTTACCTCAGAAAATGTATAGGTAAGGGCCGTATTCAAGAACGTAGCTTCAAATACTGTCGGTGACTCAGGAGAAGACGAGAGCGGATTGAGGAGGAAGGGATGTGAACAGATAACGTACAACACGTCAATATTTGTACTGCAGTAAGCGGAAACATTAGGTCTCCTTCTGTTCAACTTAGCTTTAATTTCCATACGCATTGTTACTCATGTTTCCTGCACGAGTAATAACCTGGCTACTGGGATGCTTATCTGAGCGATGTTTATAATTAGACTTCGTGGAATTGCCACGAGAATCGTAAGGTTTACTACGCACGCGGTATAGACTGTATGAGAAGGGGGCGTGTAACGGATGGAGTATGCCTCTGATGTAAACACTGAGCAGTATACTGCGGTTACAATAAAACCTGTATCCTGCATTCAAGAAATATAATGAATGATTATTGAAGTAGGAAATGTCTAAACATGTAAATACACAATTATTTTGTAGTGAGATATATTAACTCTTAAAATTTAATGTAATATACTCACATCATCCTTGAATATGTGCATTGCAGTGAAGAGTTACGTACATTTTGAGCGACTGCAAAGTGAACGTCCTCCGATGGTCACTCAAACAGTTTTTACATTGGGAAAATGTACGTTCAACATCACACGATGTAATAGGTGCATATTTGAAGAACGGAAAGTTACTACTTTTTAGTACACCAACTTCAGACATCTTGTCGTGACCTGATAGTGCATCATTTATAATACGAAGTTGTGAATAGGCAGAATTTTCAGCAATAATGTTTCTCAACTTACATTCCAATTTTTCTGAAATCAGTGAATTGTTATTTTGGATAACGGTTTGTGATACTTTATACACTATATTAAGGGCTTCTGAGAGTTGTACTGGCTGCGGGGGTAAGGGTATTTCAGGGGCAATTGTTTGGAACAGCAACACTCTCATTGTAGTATATTTGATTGAATTCTTGTCTGCACTGAACAAATGTTAAGCTTTGACTATTCCAATTACAGTAATGCAAAAACAAGTGCTTACATAGGAATACATTAGCTGTAGCTGCTCTATCTATTTGGACCGGTCACATCTCTTAACATGAACTCCTTATACTACGAGACTGGGAGGACGCTCACCTCCTCTATACTACCGTACATCGGCAACCTGATTGCATGCCGCGTGTGGCAATTCAACGAAGTCTATTTATAATAATCAACAGCGATAGTCAACAAGGTCACATTCTTTCCGCTCGTCTTCTCCTAACGGACAGTACACTTCGTCTTGACTCCCTCAAGTCAGAAGCCTAGATCATATATAGAGACGTGGACAAATTGTTGGACTAAATTAATTATATGTGCAACGAAGCTGTATTTATCGGCAGAAATAATGAACAAAAATGTATTTTGCACAGATATAATGAAGAGAAAATTGAGTATTGAGGTTACTAATATTTTGTGAACATTCCCTTATTCTTTATTAACACGTTGATTTTGTCAGGGATGCTGGAAACCAAAGTTTGACACTTTCTTTGCATATCAGTATCATTTAGCCAGATTTAAGACAGTGCTTAAATGAGTCCATGTTTTGTTGTAAGCCTCTTTTTATTCACTTCCTTCTTTAGTATAGATCACAGATTTTCAATTTCGTTCATGTCCGGTCTTCTTACAGGCCATGGGAGAATATCTTCTGCAGTATATAATTAAAACACCAATAGCACCGACATAACCAGAAAAAAAATATACTTAACCATTGGAGAAATATACCGGGAGATGTAAACAATCATATTTACAACAATAGAGACTCTGTGAATTATACTGATAGTTGATATGACGAATTATATTATGTTTCCAAGAAAAAGTTTTAGTCTAATAATTTGTCCACGTCTGTAGTTTATATGATCTAGGGTCAGAAGTTACGTCATATAAAGTAAAGTGCTGGATATGATTATTATAAAATTATAAACACTCTATCTTCAGAAATACATAACATTAATTTATAATGGATACACTGTGGAAAGAGTAGACTTTAAAGATGATTGTGTTTTCTTGAGGCTCAATTAAAATTTTATGGAGATCAATACACAATAATGCGAAAAATGTGGTTTTTGAAGACAATTTATTACTGGTACTTAAAAATGCAGAAACTGAATTTTGGTAAAATTAATAATAATTAATGATCTTTCAAATAATCAAAATTAAAAATGATGCTCTATGTGACCGCCATTTGCCCGCACAAATATTTGTAGGCGTCTTCTTCATTGTCCAATGACACTGGATATCTGTCTTTGATCAAGTCGGTCCCAACATTCAAGAAGGCGTTGTCTTCAATGTTCAAATTACGAATTCTTGTTTTGTTGTAAACTGTAGTTGACTCCATACAAAATAGTTCATAGGATTAAGATCTCGTTTGAAACTCCGTCGGAAATAATAAGAGAATCTGAGAAATGCGATCTTTCACGCAATAATATCTCAGGAGGGATATCATGTCCGTATCTTGCTAATCAATCGCTGCACACTTGAAACAGACCATTCTCGCTGAGCGTAGTTCCTTACAATTTGGCGGGCAGATAAATTATCATATTGGTGCAAATGTTTAATGAAAATCTTGTCTTCGTTCGTTAAGCGACCCATTATTCACAAAATGAGAAGTCAAAACGGAAGAAAACAAATGATGATAGCACAACAAACGGCTTGGCCTGCTGAACTCGTAAGACCATAATGCTTAGTTCGGCATAAACGATCGATTTTACACTGCCTTAGAAAAAATAAAAAATTATGTTTAATAAAAGGTAAAAAATTAAATATTAGAGTACTTTCCCGGTCTACGAGAACTGTGAAATTTGCCTGTGAAACAAACTTTCAAGTGAAATCATTAGCTACTGGAATATAACCATTTAAATTTTGTGCCTTTTCTTGGCCCACTGTGTGTATAATGTTAATTTTAAACATCAGACTTGGAAGAAAACATTGACTTACATGCATCAACGCGGCTGTGGGCGAGAAGCATCTGAAACATTTCATAAGAGAGAGTTAAATGCAACAGTAACTGTAAGTACATGCAGATGGTTTCTTACAACAGAAGTTAAAGAAGCGCATTTCAATATATTTATGATACATTATAAATATTCTTTATGCACATAGACTCAAGATGGCAGTGATAATATATTTTTTTCAGTTACAAGTTTAATTACTTGTAACTCTTACGTTTTCCGGCTACGTTTTCTTAATAAAATATTATTATTGATAAGTTGATTGCATAGGAATGGAATTATTAGAGGCCGGATTTTATGTAATATAAAAATAAGAAATATTCCGCTAAAAATGCAAAAACATGTAACATATAAAAATATACAGCTTACAATCAAAGCTTTATTAGATGTATTTTTGCACATTCATAAAAAATTACACATACACAAGTGATTAAATCTAATTTAATTACTGTTTGGAAGCGTAATTAATAATTCAAAATTTGTCCATATTGATTGTCTCCTCAACGTCAATTCATACGTAGGAATCGCCAAGTCAAGCGCTCTAATCGTCTCCATTGTGTCAATGTAGCTAGAGTTCAAGTAATTTTTCCGGAGAGTTGATTCATCCGGAATACTGAAGTTGCAGTATTTGCGTAGGAATGCTTGAAACTTTGGCACTTCAAGTTTGTACCATTGTATGTTTGCAGCAACCATTGGCATGCACAAATCTTTATTAAATTCACTGGCAGAAGACGAAGAAGGTTCCAGCACCATTTTTGTAAGAAGAACTTGCTTTTTCGACAGAGCACGTTTTTTTATTTGTGACACGAAGTTCAGTTTTTAAATGCGTTTGTCACACACTTTGAGCGTATTCCGAATCTCACCGGTGAGCAATTCGATGGCATCACGGTGTTCCGAATTCCACCGATGACGTCATTGATGCTCCACCGGTGTCGCACCGGTGCCATCAACTTGCAGAGGTGGTGGCAGTCTCCATCAGCCGCCATCAGTGAATCTGACTGGTTCTTGTATAGGGGGGAATTAGCAGACGAATAACATCGTGCACTGTTGTGTCATGGCGGTGTGTTCTGCTTTAGTTCTGCTGTATTGTTTGTAGTGAGCACAACGTAAAAACAATATGTTAATGGCTTATGAGCGAACATGTCAACGGACCAGTTATTACTACCGGTTCAAGAAATAAATTGTTTATGCTATCTTTTCTTTGAACGAGATGGGAGTACGAAAATTTCGCAAAATTTTGCTAGCGTAGCACAACCAACAACTTGTACAGTCACCATGACAGCCATCGATCCTTCCAGCAGTTTTGTTCCTTATTTCGCTGCAACGTGACGTCAATGATGCCACCGGACCGGTGAGATTCGGTATACGCTGTTTGCAAGGCACGACTAGCTAGCTTTATCATCTGATGTCAGAATAAACTTCTCTAGAAAACTGAAAGAACTTCTGTTTTCTTTCAGAGCAACTGATTGGAGGTCTTTGTGTCCAACGGTCATACCCACAGGGCAATTTTCTTTCTCCTTCACCGCGGTGTCAGTACAATGACTCGGGCAGGACATGATTGCGCCCCACGGTCAGGTAAGATGCAGCAGATAGAAAAGGGTCCCTGTTTTGTGGGCATAGTTGCGCCCCGTTCCCATCAGGCAGAGAAAAAGGCATGGCATAGTTGCGCCCCGATGAAATAGGTAGAGAAAAATACACTATGGAAACTAGAGCCTCGTAATCAACCAACTTTATTGATTTCTTATTCATTATCGATACTGTTAAAATGAACACCATGAAGTTGGAAGTACTATATTGACTTTTTCTACTGTTTATGCAGTGATTATTGATAGCCTAGTGTGAATATTAACACCATGCAGCTGGCAGTACTTTATTAACTGGTTTTCTACTCCGTTTTTTAAACCACATGATCGAGGCATTCAGAAGCGGTAAAATAGACAGATACATGTTCTTAAAAAAATGTAGCTACCACTATAATATTTTAAAGTAATTTACTTATTTTATGACAATCACTTTCGTGTGTACTATACCCATCGGGGCGCAACTATGCCATGTCCATTCTGCTACCTGATTTCTCCGGGGCGCAACTATGCCATGTTCATTCTGCTACCTGATTTCTTCAGGGCGCAACTATACCATGTCCATTCTGCTACCTGATTTCTTCAGGGCGCAACTATGCCATGTCCATTCTGCTACCTGATTTCTTTGTGGCGCAACTATGCCATGTCCATTCTGCTACCTGATTTCTCCGGGGAGCAACTATGCCATGTCCATTCTGCTACCTGATTTCTTCGGGGCGCAACTATGCCATGTCCATTCTGCTACCTGATTTCTCCGGGGTGCAACTATGCCATGTCCATTCTGCTACCTGATTTCCTCGGGGAGCAACTATGCCATGTCCATTCTGCTACCTGATTTCCTCGGGGAGCAACTATGCCATGTCCATTCTGCTACCTGATTTCTCCGGGGCGCAACTATGCCATGTCCATTCTGCTACCTGATTTCTTCAGGGCGCAACTATGCCATGTCCATTCTGCTACCTGATTTCTTCAGGGCGCAGTTATGCCATGTCCATTCTGCTACCTGATTTCTTCAGGGCGCAACTATGCCATGTCCATTCTGCTACCTGATTTCTCCGAGGAGCAACTATGCCATGTCCATTCTGCTACCTGATTTCTTCAGGGCGCAGCTATGCCATGTCCATTCTGCTACCTGATTTCTTCAGGGCGCAACTATGCCATGTCCATTCTGCTACCTGAGTTCTTCGGGGCGCAACTATTCCATGTTCATTCTGCTACCTGATTTCTCCGGGGCGCAACTATGCCATGTCCATTCTGCTACCTCATTTCTTCAGGGCGCAGCTATGTCATGTCCATTCTGCTACCTGACTTCCTCGGGGCGCAACTATGCCATGTCCATTCTGCTACCTGATTCCTTCAGGGCGCAGCTATGCCATGTCCATTCTGCTACCTGATTTCTTCAGGGCGCAGCTATGCCATGTCCATTCTGCTACCTGAGTTCTTCGGGGCGCAACTATTCCATGTTCATTCTGCTACCTGATTTCTCCGGGGAGCAACTATGCCATGTCCATTCTGCTACCTGATTTCTTCAGGGCGCAGCTATGCCATGTCCATTCTGCTACCTGATTTCTTCAGGGCGCAACTATGCCATGTCCATTCTGCTACCTGAGTTCTTCGGGGCGCAACTATTCCATGTTCATTCTGCTACCTGATTTCTTCGGGGCGTAACTATGCCATGTCCATTCTGCTACCTGATTTCTTCAGGGCGCAACTATACCATGTCCATTCTGCTACCTGATTTCTTCAGGGCGCAACTATGGCATGTCCATTCTGCTACCTGAGTTCTTCGGGGCGCAACTATTCCATGTTCATTCTGCTACCTGATTTCTCCGGGGAGCAACTATGCCATGTCCATTCTGCTACCTGATTTCTTCAGGGCGCAGCTATGCCATGTCCATTCTGCTACCTGATTTCTTCAGGGCGCAACTATGCCATGTCCATTCTGCTACCTGAGTTCTTCGGGGCGCAACTATTCCATGTTCATTCTGCTACCTGATTTCTTCGGGGCGTAACTATGCCATGTCCATTCTGCTACCTGATTTCTTCAGGGCGCAACTATACCATGTCCATTCTGCTACCTGATTTCTTCGGAGCGCAACTATGCCATGTCCATTCTGCTACCTGATTTCTTCAGGGCGCAACTATGCCATGTCCATTCTGCTATCTGATTTCTTCGGGGCGCAACTATGCCATGTCCATTCTGCTACCTGATTTCCTCGGGGCGCAACTATGCCATGTCCATTCTGCTACCTGACTTCCTCGGGGCGCAACTATGCCATGTCCATTCTGCTACCTGACTTCCTCGGGGCGCAACTATGCCATGTCCATTCTGGTACCTGATTTCTTCAGGGCGCAGCTATGCCATGTCCATTCTGCTACCTGATTTCTTCGGGGCGCAACTATGCCATGTCCATTCTGCTACCTGATTTCTTCAGGGCGCAACTATGCCATGTCCATTCTGCTACCTGAGTTCTTCGGGGCGCAACTATTCCATGTTCATTCTGCTACCTGATTTCTCCGGGGAGCAACTATGCCATGTCCATTCTGCTACCTGATTTCTTCGGGGCGCAACTATTCCATGTTCATTCTGCTACCTGATTTCTCCGGGGAGCAACTATGCCATGTCCATTCTGCTACCTGATTTCTCCGGGGAGCAACTATGCCAGTCCATTCTGCTACCTGATTTCTTCAGGGCGCAGCTATGCCATGTCCATTCTGCTACCTGATTTCTCCGGGGAGCAACTATGCCATGTCCATTCTGCTACCTGACTTCCTCAAGGAGCAACTATGCCATGTCCATTCTGCTACCTGATTTCTCTGGGGAGCAACTATGCCATGTCCATTCTGCTACCTGATTTCTTCGGGGCGCAACTATGCCATGTCCATTCTGCTACCTGATTTCTTCAGGGCGCAATTATGCCATGTCCATTCTGCTACCTGATTTCTTCAGGGCGCAACTATGCCATGTCCATTCTGCTACCTGATTTCCTCGGGGAGCAACTATGCCATGTCCATTCTGCTACCTGATTTCTCTGGGGAGCAACTATGCCATATCCATTCTGCTACCAGATTTCTCCGGGGCGAAACTATGCCATGTCCATTCTGCTACCTGATTTCCTCGGGGCGCAACTATGCCATGTCCATTCTGCTACCTGATTTCTTCGGGGAGCAATTATACCGTGTCCATTCTGCTACCTGATTTCTTCAGGGCGCAGTTATGCCATGTCCATTCTGCTACCTGATTTCTTCAGGGCGCAACTATGCCATGTCCATTCTGCTACCTGATTTCTCCGAGGAGCAACTATGCCATGTCCATTCTGCTACCTGATTTCTTCAGGGCGCAGCTATGCCATGTCCATTCTGCTACCTGATTTCTTCAGGGCGCAACTATGCCATGTCCATTCTGCTACCTGAGTTCTTCGGGGCGCAACTATTCCATGTTCATTCTGCTACCTGATTTCTCCGGGGCGCAACTATGCCATGTCCATTCTGCTACCTCATTTCTTCAGGGCGCAGCTATGTCATGTCCATTCTGCTACCTGACTTCCTCGGGGCGCAACTATGCCATGTCCATTCTGCTACCTGATTCCTTCAGGGCGCAGCTATGCCATGTCCATTCTGCTACCTGATTTCTTCAGGGCGCAGCTATGCCATGTCCATTCTGCTACCTGAGTTCTTCGGGGCGCAACTATTCCATGTTCATTCTGCCACCTGATTTCTCCGGGGAGCAACTATGCCATGTCCATTCTGCTACCTGATTTCTTCAGGGCGCAGCTATGCCATGTCCATTCTGCTACCTGATTTCTTCAGGGCGCAACTATGCCATGTCCATTCTGCTACCTGAGTTCTTCGGGGCGCAACTATTCCATGTTCATTCTGCTACCTGATTTCTTCGGGGCGTAACTATGCCATGTCCATTCTGCTACCTGATTTCTTCAGGGCGCAACTATACCATGTCCATTCTGCTACCTGATTTCTTCAGGGCGCAACTATGGCATGTCCATTCTGCTACCTGAGTTCTTCGGGGCGCAACTATTCCATGTTCATTCTGCTACCTGATTTCTCCGGGGAGCAACTATGCCATGTCCATTCTGCTACCTGATTTCTTCAGGGCGCAGCTATGCCATGTCCATTCTGCTACCTGATTTCTTCAGGGCGCAACTATGCCATGTCCATTCTGCTACCTGAGTTCTTCGGGGCGCAACTATTCCATGTTCATTCTGCTACCTGATTTCTTCGGGGCGTAACTATGCCATGTCCATTCTGCTATCTGATTTCTTCAGGGCGCAACTATACCATGTCCATTCTGCTACCTGATTTCTTCGGAGCGCAACTATGCCATGTCCATTCTGCTACCTGATTTCTTCAGGGCGCAACTATGCCATGTCCATTCTGCTATCTGATTTCTTCGGGGCGCAACTATGCCATGTCCATTCTGCTACCTGATTTCCTCGGGGCGCAACTATGCCATGTCCATTCTGCTACCTGACTTCCTCGGGGCGCAACTATGCCATGTCCATTCTGCTACCTGACTTCCTCGGGGCGCAACTATGCCATGTCCATTCTGGTACCTGATTTCTTCAGGGCGCAGCTATGCCATGTCCATTCTGCTACCTGATTTCTTCGGGGCGCAACTATGCCATGTCCATTCTGCTACCTGATTTCTTCAGGGCGCAACTATGCCATGTCCATTCTGCTACCTGAGTTCTTCGGGGCGCAACTATTCCATGTTCATTCTGCTACCTGATTTCTCCGGGGAGCAACTATGCCATGTCCATTCTGCTACCTGATTTCTTCGGGGCGCAACTATTCCATGTTCATTCTGCTACCTGATTTCTCCGGGGAGCAACTATGCCATGTCCATTCTGCTACCTGATTTCTCCGGGGAGCAACTATGCCAGTCCATTCTGCTACCTGATTTCTTCAGGGCGCAGCTATGCCATGTCCATTCTGCTACCTGATTTCTCCGGGGAGCAACTATGCCATGTCCATTCTGCTACCTGACTTCCTCAAGGAGCAACTATGCCATGTCCATTCTGCTACCTGATTTCTCTGGGGAGCAACTATGCCATGTCCATTCTGCTACCTGATTTCTTCGGGGCGCAACTATGCCATGTCCATTCTGCTACCTGATTTCTTCAGGGCGCAATTATGCCATGTCCATTCTGCTACCTGATTTCTTCAGGGCGCAACTATGCCATGTCCATTCTGCTACCTGATTTCCTCGGGGAGCAACTATGCCATGTCCATTCTGCTACCTGATTTCTCTGGGGAGCAACTATGCCATATCCATTCTGCTACCAGATTTCTCCGGGGCGAAACTATGCCATGTCCATTCTGCTACCTGATTTCCTCGGGGCGCAACTATGCCATGTCCATTCTGCTACCTGATTTCTTCGGGGAGCAATTATACCGTGTCCATTCTGCTACCTGATTTCATCGGGGCGCAACTATGCCATGTCCATTCTGCTACCTGATTTCTTCAGGGCGCAACTATGCCATGTCCATTCTGCTACCTGATTTCTCCGGGGAGCAACTATGCCAGTCCATTCTGCTACCTGATTTCTCCGGGGAGCAACTATGCCAGTCCATTCTGCTACCTGATTTCCTCGGGGAGCAACTATGCCATGTCCATTCTGCTACCTGATTTCTTCGGGGAGCAACTATGCCATGTCCATTCTGCTACCTGATTTCTCCGGGGCGCAACTATGCCATGTCCATTCTGCTATCTGATTTCTTCAGGGCGCAACTATGCTATGTCCATTCTGCCACCTGATTTCTTCGGGGCGCAACTATGCCATGTCCATTCTGCTACCTGATTTCTCCGGGACGCAACTATGCCATGTCCATTCTGCTATCTGATTTCTTCAGGGCGCAACTATGCCATGTCCATTCTGCCACCTGATTTCTTCGGGGCGCAACTATGCCATGTCCATTCCGCTACCTGATTTCTTCGGGGCGCAACTATGCCATGTCCATTCTGCTACCTGATTTCTTCGGGGCGCAACTATGCCATGTCCATTCTGCTACCTGATTTCTTCGGGGCGCAACTATGCCATGTCCATTCTGCTACCTGATTTCTTCGGGGCGCAGCTATGCCATGTCCATTCTGCTACCTGATTTCTTCGGGGCGCAACTATGCCATGTCCATTCTGCTACCTGATTTCTTCGGGGCGCAACTATGCCATGTCCATTCTGCTACCTGATTTCTTCAGGGCGCAACTATGCCGTGCCTAGGCCTCCCAATTGACCGTGGGGCGCAACTATGCCATACCGAATGACTCACCCTTCGCATTGGTATTTCTTCCTACCATAGGCGGAGTTATGTGGAGGCACGGGGGGGGGGCACTGCCCCCCAAACTTATGTCAACTCTTTTTTTTTCTATTAACGTTAGAAAATATTGAATTCAAAAGATCTATTTTGCTTTTGTTTATGATTAAGTTTCTGTGCTTAAATTGAAGAATTAATGTCATCAGAATATGTGTTTGGACTATAATATTTATTTTAAATTTCTGATTGTATAAAAATTTCTATACCTCATTTGAGGAATGAAAGCACTCTAATGTTTCTTTTGTAACAGCCTGTACTCATGTGTTAGAAGTCTGCGGATGTTCAGGTCGCCATTGGAGAAATATGAATAACATACCGCACAACAATGCAGAAAAAATAAAAGTTATTCCGGTATAATGTGTAAACTTAAAGACGAGATTAAATAAAATGTATCTTCAGAAGTTCAGCTTCATATAAAAAGTTTCTGTTAGACTGTTACATAGTTTTATTGATGCATGCGTATGTTTCTGTATGAGGGAGATTGTTTTTAAGTTATGCCTTATTATAATTTGTAGCAGACCTGCAGTTCAAGCTCTATACAACACGGTCCGAAACATCGATGATATGGATGTAGCACTGTAAGAAACGTGCCCTCGAAAATACCTTTATTAAATGATCATATTCCGATATACTGTACCACGGTCAAGCAATAATGGGGGCAGGAGGTAAATGATGTCCCCCATAACCCCGTTATATGGGGATTCTATGGGTTTGCTTTGCCCCCCCTCCCAAGGAAACGGTTCTCTCTCCGCCTATGCTTCCTACTTTACCGTTACTTCTTAAGGGATATACAAAATATTAACATTCCAAAGGGAAGTCCATTTTTGGCAGAATACGTTATTATTTTCAATTATTGAATTATTTTATGCATTGGAGACCAAGGGACAAGCTTTATAAACGATTTTCAAAGTTATTAAGTTATTGAGTTAAGTAGAGAGAAAATTGGTGAAAAAAAAATGTATTCTTTCAAAATGTGCAATATCCTTCAAAATATGTAATACATGGTTAATTATTTATTACGCACCAAAATATGTAAAAATGTGCAACTTTTAACTTCGGAATAATGATCTATTTAGTGTGATTCGTCCTCATGGGGGAAGAAATTTTCTCATGAAATTTCGGCCAGTGTATGGGACCGGTGCCCGCCCAGCATCGTGATGCACTTGGGGAGCTAAGATAGGTAGCGAAATCCGGTTGCAAATACCAGCTATAACGGCTCGGGAGATCATCGTGCTAACCACACGATACCTCCATTCTGGTTGGATGATCGTCCACCTCTGCTTCGGCATGTGGGCGTGAGGCCAGCAGCCGGCTGGTCGGCCTAGGCCCTTCAAGGGCTGGTCCGCCACGGATTATTATTATTGTGATTCGCCGATATTTTAGCTTTGCTTATAGCTACATATATACTCGTAGGAACAGAATATGTAATGGAAGGGTTCAGAATCATAGTGAGCCAAGCGCCATTTATTAAAAACGGAAAAAGCAAGGGTTAAAGTTAAGTGAATACCACAGTTTAAAGAAGATTGATATATCATTTAGTTTTAATGTGCATACTTTATATTATTTGTTACATGTTTCATTAAATTATGATTTTCACTTACTGTTAACCCTTGTTTCCTCCGTTTTTAATATATGGCACTCGGTCCTCTATGACTCTGAACCCTTCAATTATATAAAATCCAGGCTCTATTCATTATATCCAACGGAATCTATACTAATAATAAATCTGTAGCCGAAATTTTTCTGGTAATTTTCGATTTTCCAAAAATAATTGGTCCTAACATATATAATTAACCACCCTGAAACCGAAAATCGCTTTTTTGAAATTTTTGTTTGTATGTCTGTCTGTATGTTTGTTACCTTTTCACGCGATAATGGCTGAACGGATTTCGATGAAAACTGGAATATAAATTATGTTCGTTGTAACTTAGATTTTAGGCTATATGGCATTCAAAATACATTATTTAAAAGGGGGTTATAAGGGGACCTGAATTAAATAAATCGAAATATCTCGCTTATTATTGATTTTTGTGAAAAATGTTACATAACAAAAGTTTTTTTTTTTAATAATTTGCGATAAGTGTTATTCCTTGAAAAATTTTCATAGGACTGATATTTAATGAGATAAATTAGTTTTAAAATTAAAATAACTGCCATCTAAGGCCGTATAATGAAATACAAAACAAATGACTTCGTCTATAAGGGGCCTTGGACAGCAACAATCGAAAGCTATGAAAGATAGCCTACAGAGAATGTTTCTGTGTTTGTATGAAGTAATATCGGAAACTAAATTAACCGATTTGTATAATTAATTATTATTTCACCATTGGAAAGTGTAGTTTCTCTAGATGGACATAATGCTATAATGTTATTAGAGTAACTTCTGATATAATATAATATAATATAATATAATATAATATAATATAATATAATATAATATAATATAATATAATATAATATAATATAATATAATATAAGTTATTTGAAGGGTTCAGAACCATAGTGGGCCAAACGCCATTTACTGAATACGTAGAAAACAAGGGTTAAAATTAAGTTATTACCATAATTCAATGGAAACCTATAACAAGTAAAATAAAGTATACACATTAAATCTAAATGATGTCAATGTTCATTAAACTATGGTTGCATGTAATAAAAATTAGAAACATGTTAAAGGAATTGTCATTGCACCAATGAGTGGTCTCTGGACCAAAATGATCGCATTTTAATTATTTGGATGCAATTTAAATTAAGTAACATATTAAACGATTTATCCTTCTATCAAACACGAATGTTCCCTGGATAAAATGTCCTATTTTAATTATGTAATTACTTTATATTTATTTCTAACGGGTGCAGCGGAGCGCACGGGCACGGCTAGTCTTGAATAATATTGTACAGATTAATATTTTATATAGCCTATTCTTTCATGATGTCGATATGACTCTTCAAAACAAGAAAATTCTTTAATAATTATAAATTTTCACTTTTAAATTAAAAATATAATATTAAGAAATATTACCATCATTACGAAAAGAAATCCAAAGAGAAACAACAAACGATGATTGGCAGACATTTTATAGTGGACTCTTGCACAATTCTGCGTACCTGCAATTAATATAAAAAGTAATTAAATCTTTCATTGTTAAACAATTAAGATATTAAAACATACTATAAAATAGTTTGTAGATCAAGTCAAACGTCTAGAATTGCCAAAGGGGACACTCCGCTAAAGTTGACAACTTTTTTTCTGAATCATTTTTGAACCAAAATTTAAGAGCATGTTTACTATGTAAAGGACTAACAAAATCCAGCCCACACCTGTGGAGTAACGGTTAGCGCGTCTGTTCGCGAAACCAGGTGGCCCGGGTTCAAATTCCGGTCGGGGCAAGTTACCTGATTGAGGTTTTTTCTGGGGTTTTTCCTCAACCCAATATGAGCAAATGCTGGGTAACTATCGGTGCTGGTCCTCGGACTCATTTCACCGGCATTATCACCTTCATCTCATTGCTATACCATCGTAAAATAACCTACTAAAAAAAACAACAAAATCCAAATTTTGAAATCCCAAGTGTTTTTTACTTTTGATTTTTAATGTTTTTACTATTCTTTTTAGTAATATTTTCATATTCAAGTTTTCAGTGAAACATATCAATTTTTAAGCTTCGTTTTTTTGGTTACAATCACAAGACATAGGGAAAACTTATATGCATTCATTTTATGAAATATTTCATTTATTCACTTTCAAAACTTATTTTTTTATTATTTAAATAATATTATTTTCCCTATAATACATAAAACATATTACGGAAATAAACTAGCAGTATTTCTTATATAATAAAAACATAAACACTTGCATTTAAAATTTCATCCTGACTGATTAATATTTGCCATAAAAAGTTGGTGTTGAATCAAGAAAAACAGACTTAGGGTAAAATGGATTTGAAAGTAAAACGAATATTTATGTAAATTAAACTTCTCCTCCGCTACATTCATCTAGTAACTTCAGGGAGCCAACTTTACAATAAAAATTACTAGATTTGCAATCAGAAATTTGTAAAAAAAAAAATTGATTTCAAAGTAAAAAGAATATTTATATAAATTAAAATTCTCCTCCACTACATTCATCTAGTAACTTCAGGGAGCCAAGTTTAGAACAAAAGTTAGTAGATTTGTAATCAGAAACTTGTAAAAAAATCTTTTATGGACAAGTCAATTTGACAGCTCTTTAAATGCCACGCCCCTTACAATCTTAATTTAAAAATGAAACATATTGGGGTATGAAAATATACACTGTAAAGAAGCAAAATAGCCAATATTTTTTTTTAATTTTTTTTTTATGATTTTGAGTGAAGTCTTCCCTTACAACTTAAGTGCAAGTGTGGAGTTGAATGGGAATTGCGTTGTGTAATATAATAAATTGGTTTTGAGATACAGTAACTTTTTCCATGTTAGGCTAAGAAAGTATCTATACCGACTTGTTTAAATTTGTTTTGAGATACAGTAACTTTTTCCATGTTAGGCTAACAAAGTATCTATACCGACTTGTTTAAATTTGTTTTGAGATACAGTAACTTTTTCCATGTTAGGCTAAGAAAGTATCTATACCGACTTGTTTAAATTTGTTTTGAGATACAGTAACTTTTTCCATGTTAGGCTAAGAAAGTATCTATACCGACTTGTTTAAATTTGTTTCGAGATACAGTAACTTTTTCCATGTTAGGCTAAGAAAGTATCTATACCGACTTGTTTAAATTTGTTTTGAGATACAGTAACTTTTTCCATGTTAGGCTAAGAAAGTATCTATACCGACTTGTTTAAATTTGTTTTGAGATACAGTAACTTCTTCCATGTTAGGCTAAGAAAGTATCTATACCGACTTGTTTAAATTTGTTTTGAGATACAGTAACTTCTTCCATGTTAGGCTAAGAAAGTATCTATACCGACTTGTTTAAATTTGTTTTGAGATACAGTAACTTCTTCCATGTTAGGCTAAGAAAGTATCTATACCGACTTGTTTAAATTTGTTTTGAGATACAGTAACTTTTTCCATGTTAGGCTAACAAAGTATCTATACCGACTTGTTTAAATTTGTTTTGAGATACAGTAACTTTTTCCATGTTAGGCTAAGAAAGTATCTATACCGACTTGTTTAAATTTGTTTTGAGATACAGTAACTTTTTCCATGTTAGGCTAAGAAAGTATCTATACCGACTTGTTTAAATTTGTTTCGAGATACAGTAACTTTTTCCATGTTAGGCTAAGAAAGTATCTATACCGACTTGTTTAAATTTGTTTTGAGATACAATAACTTTTTCCATGTTAGGCTAAGAAAGTATCTATACCGACTTGTTTAAATTTGTTTTGAGATACAGTAACTTCTTCCATGTTAGGCTAAGAAAGTATCTATACCGACTTGTTTAAATTTGTTTTGAGATACAGTAACTTTTTCCATGTTAGGCTAAGAAAGTATCTATACTGACTTGTTTAAATTTGTTTTGAGATACAGTAACATTTTCCATGTCAGGCCAAGAAAGTATCCACACAGACTTGTTTAAATTTGTTTTGAGATACAGTAACTTTTTCCATGTTAGGCTAAGAAAGTATCTATACCGACTTGTTTAAATTTGTTTTTAGATACAGTAACTTTTTCCATGTTATACTAAGGAAGTAACTATACTGATTCGTTTAAATTTGTTTTGAAATACAGTAACTTTTTCCATGTTATACTAAGGAAGTAACTATACTGACTCGTTTAAATTTGTTTTGAGATACAGTAACTTTTTCCATGTTATACTAAGGAAGTAACTATACTGACTCGTTTAAATTTGTTTTGAGATACAGTAACTTTTTCCATGTTATACTAAGGAAGTAACTATACTGACTCGTTTAAATTTGTTTTGAGATACAGTAACTTTTTCCATGTTATACTAAGGAAGTAACTATACTGACTCGTTTAAATTTGTTTTGAGATACAGTAACTTTTTCCATGTTAGGCTAAGAAAGTATCTATACCGACTTGTTTAAATTTGTTTTGAGATACAGTAACTTTTTCCATGTTAGGCTAAGAAAGTATCTATACCGACTTGTTTAAATTTGTTTTGAGATACAGTAACTTTTTCCATGTTAGGCTAAGAAAGTATCTATACCGCCTTGTTTAAATTTGTTTTGAGATACAGTAACTTTTTCCATGTTAGGCTAAGAAAGTATCTATACCGACTTATTTAAATTTGTTTTGAGATACAGTAACTTTTTCCATGTTAGGCTAAGAAAGTATCTATACCGCCTTGTTTAAATTTGTTTTGAGATACAGTAACTTTTTCCATGTTAGGCTAAGAAAGTATCTATACCGACTTGTTTAAATTTGTTTTGAGATACAGTAACTTTTTCCATGTTAGGCTAAGAAAGTATCTATACCGACTTGTTTAAATTTGTTTTGAGATACAGTAACTTTTTCCATGTTAGGCTAAGAAAGTATCTATACCGACTTGTTTAAATTTGTTTTGAGATACAGTAACTTTTTCCATGTCAGGCCAAGAAAGTATCCATACCGACTTGTTTAAATTTGTTTTGAGATACAGTAACTTTTTCCATGTTAGGCTAAGAAAGTATCTATACCGACTTGTTTAAATTTGTTTTGAGATACAGTAACTTTTTCCATGTTATACTAAGGAAGTAACTATACTGACTCATTTAAATTTGTTTTGAGATACAGTAACTTTTTCCATGTTATACTAAGGAAGTAACTATACTGACTCGTTAAATTTGTTTTGAGATACAGTAACTTTTTCCATGTTAGGCTAACAAAGTATCTATACCGACTTGTTTAAATTTGTTTTGAGATACAGTAACTTTTTCCATGTCAGGCCAAGAAAGTATCCATACCGACTTGTTTAAATTTGTTTTGAGATACAGTAACTTTTTCCATGTTAGGCTAAGAAAGTATCTATACCGACTTGTTTAAATTTGTTTTGAGATACAGTAACTTCTTCCATGTTAGGCTAAGAAAGTATCTATACCGACTTGTTTAAATTTGTTTTGAGATACAGTAACTTTTTCCATGTTAGGCTAAGAAAGTATCTATACCGACTTGTTTAAATTTGTTTTGAGATACAGTAACTTTTTCCATGTTAGGCTAACAAAGTATCTATACCGACTTGTTTAAATTTGTTTTGAGATACAGTAACTTTTTCCATGTTAGGCTAAGAAAGTATCTATACCGACTTGTTTAAATTTGTTTTGAGATACAGTAACTTTTTCCATGTTATACTAAGGAAGTAACTATACTGACTCGTTTAAATTTGTTTTGAGATAAAGTAACTTTTTCCATGTTATGCTAAGGAAGTAATTATACTGACTTGTTTAAATTTGTTTTGAGATACTTCCATGTTATGCTAAGGAAGTAATTATGCTGAGTCGTTAAAATTTGTTTTGAGATACAGTAACTTTTTCCATGTTATACTAAGGAAGTAACTATACTGACTCGTTTAAATTTGTTTTGAGATACAGTAACTTTTTCCATGTTATACTAAGGAAGTAACTATACTGACTCGTTTAAATTTGTTTTGAGATACAGTAACTTTTTCCATGTTATGCTAAGGAAGTAACTATACTGACTTGTTTAAATTTGTTTTGAGATACAGTAACTTTTTTCATTTTATGCTAAGGAAGTAATTATACTGACTCGTTTAAATTTGTTTTGAGATACAGTAACTTTTTCCAAGTTAGGCTAAGAACCTATCCATGTGTGTTTTTTTAATCTTCATTTACTTCATGTCCCATTACTTCCATAGTAATACTACTGTACATGCTGATTTTTTAAATTCCCATTAAATCTGTCCTTAGTTTATTGTCTTGATGTCACACAATAAAATTGTACCAATGGCTGAATGATGTTACTTTGTAAAATATAATTCTATTAGGTACATTTGCAGCTCTCAAATTAACACTTTCAAATTATTAGTGAAATGTTGAATTCTCCGTCTTTTGAGTTCATTAATGTAATCAGAACACCTGGAATACCATGTAATGTAGCCTACTTGGATATACAGTACAGTATAACAAATTCAAGTGAAAAAAAAAAATCTGAAAAGAAAACTCAGAATATGAAATTCGCTATAAATCGACGCAATAGTAGGTCTAATATTTCGCGAATGTGTTCATATTTCGCTATTAGAGCTCCATTGTGCCATTTTTCGCGATTGTTTTATCCGCATATTATTAATCAGATTTTTCTACAAGTGTCAAAAGAAAACATGTTGTACTACAGAAAAGAAGTGCAATTTAATTGAGTGGTTTGGGAAAAGAGAAAATGTGATTCATCTCACATCACAATACGATATGAATTACTACTGTAAGCGATTTAGGCTAATGAAAAACAAAATATAAACTGTATAAAATTTGTAAAACTACAACGTGAGACATTTACTATTTCTATCTTTCCACAGACAGTCGTCATAAGTTTTCTTGGCCATTAAAAATCCGTCGTTGAGAACCAGACATAAGTACAATAAATAATGTTTTAATAATTGACTTATCGGAAAATAATACATGAATTGTAAAAAAAATACTTAACCCAGATAAGACTGACGTCCTATATATAGGATCCGAACGTTTTATTTTTTTAACATTGCAGTGTAAGATTTTCATAGTCGGCAATCAAGATACCATAATCCTTACGTGTTATAAATTGCCTCCAATTTTTTTTTCTTATATTTAGTCTGTCATAATCATTGTTATTAACATATTTGTGTGAAACGTCCGGTGTCCTATATATAGGACGTCAGTCTTATCTGGGTTAAATTAGTGAACTTCTGATCCATTACCGAGCGTATTAAAAGAAAAGACCATATAGGAAATTACGAAAATATGATCTCCTGCATATTCGTGTCCTATCATAGCTCAGTTGGAAAGAGCCCTCAGCGCGCAGAGCTGAGGGTCCCGGGTTCGATTCCCGGTGCCGGAACGAATTTTTCTCGATTTAATGGTGATAATACACATTGACTACTTCATAGTAGTCGTGATAACATATAATGTATATTTGAATTTTTCTCGTAATAAATGGTAATAATTATGTACTTAGTTTATGAAAACTTTTTATGGTATGGATTATCCGATTTTTCGATTAACCGTTCACTCCATCCCCTTCATTACCACGGATAATAGAGGTTCTACTGTATAACAAATTCAAGTGAAAAAAAAATCTGAAAAGAAAACTCAGAATATGAAATTCGCTATAAAACGATGCAATAGTTGGCCTAATAATTCGCGAATGTGTTCATATTTCGCTATTAGAGCTCCATTTCGCCATTTTTCGCGATTGTATCATCCGTATATTATTAATCAGATTTACTTAATTAGTAAAGATTAATAAAAACCTATGTATATCTATTATGTCGTGATTTTCGCGATCTCCATAAATACACGGCCTGCTCATACGACAGCCCTTTCCCTTTGTATCATCTTCGAATTATCCCTTTTATTACAATATCATTACCACCAGTATATCGGCCACTAGGGCCATTAACAGAGAAATAATACTAAAACAAGTCGTTTACCTGAACTTCTAGATAGCTCGGAATGTGAAGATGATTTGGTTATCCGCTTATTCAGAACGTGTTTATATACTAACAGTAATGCATTATTCGTGCGTGACAAAACTTCGTATAGGTTAACATTATTTGAATGTTGCAACAGACTCATTTTTTATCTTAGTTTGATAATGCCACAGCCTGAAAAAAGGATTAGTACCCATATATTATTCAATTCGTTGTGCATTGAAATTACACTTTTTTATTTTGGAAATATCTTTTGTTTATCATTAATGATTCATGAACCGATATCTGTCCTTGGTTGAAAGAATTGAGTGCATTCCATTAATATTTAAAACGGGACTGTTATTTATCATTTTTGTGCAAGTTGTTTACCTGACTTTTGCGATATTCTACTGAAACCTGTCGTTTTGATAAGCTGGCTCTTTTTATTTTACACATAGAGAGCTTTTATGCGTTGCACATCACAAAAATCGTACCGCATTCAATTTGCAGCTTACTTACTTACTTACTGGCTTTTAAGGAACCCGGAGGTTCATTGCCGCCCTCACATAAGCCCGCCATTGGTCCCTATCCTGTGCAACATTAATCCAGTCTCTATCATCATACCCCACCTCCCTTAAATCCATTTTAATATTATCCTCCCATCCACATCTCGGCCTCCCTAAAGGTCTTTTCCCCTCTGGACTCCCAACTAATACTCTATATGCATTTCTGGATTCGCCCATACGTGCTACATGCCCTGCCCATCTCAAACGTCTGGATTTAATGTTCCTAATTATGTCAGGTGAAGGACACAATTCGTGCAGCTCTGCGTTGTGTAACTTTCTCCATTCTCCTGTAACTTCATCCCTCTTAGCCCCAAATATTTTCCCTAAAAACCTTATTCTCAAAAACCCTCAATCTCTGTTCCTCTCTCAAAGTGAGAGTCCAAGTTTCACAGCCATACAGAACAACCGGTAATATAACTGTTTTATAAATTCTAACTTTCAGGTTTTTTGACAGCACACTAGGTGACAAAAGCTTCTCAACCGAATAATAACACGCATTTCCCATATTTATTCTGCGTTTAATTTCCTCATGAGTATCATTTATATTTGTTACAGTTGCTCCAAGATATTTGAATTTTTCCACCTCTTTGAAGGATAAATCTCTAACTTTTATAGTTCCATTTCGTACAATATTCTGATCACGAGACATAATCATATACTTAGTCTTTTCGGGATTCACTTCTAACCCTATCTCTTTACTTGCTTCAAGTAGAATTTCCGTGTTTTCCCTAATCGTTTGTGGATTTCCTCCTAACATATTCACGTCATCCGCATAGACAAGAAGCTGATGTAACCCGTTCAATTCCAAACCCTCTGTGTTATCCTGAACTTTCTTAATGGCATAATCTAGAGCGAAGTTAAAAAGTAAAGGTGATAGTGCATCTCCCTGCTTTAGCCCGCAGTGAATTGGAAAAGCATCAGATAGAAACTGGCCTATACGGACTCTGCTGTAAGTTTCACTAAGACACATTTTAATTAATCGAACTAGTTTCTTGGGAACACCAAATTCAATAAGAATATTATATAAAACTTCTCTCTTAACTGAGTCATATGCTTTTTTGAAATCTATGAATAACTGATGTACTGTACCCTTATACTCCTATTTTTTCTCCAATATCTGTCGAATACAAAAAAATCTGATCAATAGTCGATCTATTACGCCTAAAATCACACTGATGATCCCCAATAATTTCATCTACATATGGAGTTAATATTCTCAAAAGGATATTCGACAAAATTTTGTACGACGTCAACAGAAGTGATATTCCTCGAAAGTTACTACAGTTAGCCTTGTCCCTCTTCTTAAAGATAGGTACGATTATGGACTCCTTCCACTGTTCTGGTACAATTTCCTTTTCCCATATTGCAAGTACAAGTTTATAAATTTCGCTAGATAACACGCTTGCATCCTCTTGTATTAATTCTGCTGGAATTTGGTCGATACCTGGAGACTTGTACTTTTTCAGACTTTCTATCGCAATTTCGACTTCAGAAAGTGTGGGTTCCGGTATAAATGGCTCAGCAGTTTGTATTTGCAGCTTACAGTTTACCAAAATTAACACTATGCTTAATATTTTAGTTAATCCAGATGGTGATAAACTGGTTTCGAAGGAAGTTCTTAGTGACATAAAGCTTGACATTAATCAAATTGAATTCGAGTTTGACTTTGACAAAACCGTCGAGGTTGCTCCTGACAGTTGTCAATAGTCAGTTTCTTCCACTGTTCCTTCTACTCCATACCTTCTTCTTCCAAACTCTGAATCACATCACATCAGACAAATACTTGTAGCCATGCACTGCGAAAAGTTACAGCTCTAAATTTATGTTGTTGAGCAATTGTTGGACACGTTTGATGACTGTTGAGTCTGTTGAATCTAGAGCACATATCGACGGACAAGTTCAAAAGGAAAACAACTCAAAATCTAGAGTTCTAAGATACTTGCATTTTAAAGTTTCATGTTGGTTGGGGCAAGTTACCTGGTTGAGGTCTTTCCCGAGGTTTTCCCTCAACCCCCAACGAGGTGTAGTCAGTTGGTGTGGACTGGAAATGCTTCTAGCTGGAAGCCAGTTTAGAAGTTCCCTAAGACATATCGCTAGAGTACGGTTCCCTCTTCAGGTTATTATTATTATTATTATTATTATTATTGTTATTATTATTATTATTATTCTTCTTCTTATTCGTCTTCTTCTTCTTCTTCTTCTTCTTCTTATTATTATTATTATTATTATTATTATTATTATTATTATTATTATTATTAAAAGGCATATGACTTAGTTAGGAGAGAAGTATTATATGATATTCTTATTGAATTTGGTATTCCCAAGAAACTAGTTCGATTAATTAAAATGTGTCTTAGTGAAACTTACCGCAGAGTCCGTATAGGCCAGTTTCTATCTGATGCTTTCCCAATTCACCGCGGGCTAAAGCAGGGAGATGCACTATCACCTTTACTTTTTAACTTCGCTCTAGAATATGCCATTAGGAAAGTTCAGGATAACAGAAAGGGTTTGCAATTGAACGGGTTACATCAGCTTCTTGTCTATGCGGATGACGTGAATATGTTAGGAGAAAATACTGAAATTTTACTTGAAGCAAGTAAAGAGATGGGTTTGGAAGTAAATCCCGAAAAGACAAAGCATATGATTGTCTCGTGACTAGAATATTGTACGAAATGGAAATATAAAAATTGGAAATTTATGTTTTGAAGAGGTGGAGAAGTTCAAATATCTTGGAGCAACAGTAACAAATACAAATGATACTCGGGAGGAAATTAAACACTAAATAATTATGGGTAATGCCTGTTATTATTCGGTTGAGAAGCTCTTATCATCCAGTCTGCTGTCCAAAGTATGAAAGTTAGAATTTATAAAACAGTTATATTACCGGTTGTTCTGTATTGTTGCGAATCTTGGACTCTTACTTTGAGAGAGGAACAGAGATTAAGGGTGTCTGAGAATAAGGTTCTTAGGAAAATATTTGGTGCTAAGAGGGATGAAGTTACAGGAGAATGGAGAAAGTTACACAACACAGAACTGCACGCATTGTATTCTTCACCTGACATAATTAGGAACATTAAATCCAGACGTTTGTGATGGACAAAGCATGTAGCACGTATGGGCGAATCCAGAAATGCATATAGAGTATTAGTGGGGAGTCTGGAGGGAAAAAGACCTTTGGGGAGGCCGAGACGTAGATGGGAGGATAATATTAAAATGGATTAGAGGGAGGTGTGATATGATGATAGAGAGTGGATTAATCTTGCACAGGATAGGAACCGATGGCGGGCTTATGTGAGGGCGGCAATGAACCTTCGGGTTCCTTAAAAGCCATTTATAAGTGTTATTATTATTATTATTATTATTATTATTATTATTATTATTATTATTATTATTATTATTACTGTATTTTTCCAAAAATTTGTTAAGATGAAGGAGTTCCCCAAAATTATTTTTAATCCTGATTTTGTTCTTGTTATTTTAAAGAAAACATATTTTAAGGAATCCGTTGCAAAAATGCAGAGTCTATTCTAGGGTGACCAGACGTCCCGTTTTTAACGAGATTGTCCCTTTTTTCAGCCTCTTGTCCCCTGTCCCGAGAAAAGTATGCTCAGGAGCCACATGTCAAGTTTTTTTAAATTGCGTTCCGTTTCTCTAAATTATTGATAAAATATTTATTTTTCTTTTATTTTATTTAATAATCACGTAAAACATTGATTAATTCTATATTGTTTCTATCAGATGTCACCGTATTGAGTTCCATAAAAGCGATGTTAATCACAAAATATCATTTCAAAAAATAAATGTGTCTTGCATGAACTTCTATAGTTTCCTGAAGGAAATATCAACACTTCTACAGCAAATTCATCCATCAAAGAAAAATGATGCAGATTGTACAGTTCATCTTCATGGAGAATGTTAAAATAGTTAAAAAAGGTAAAATGAGAAAAAAAAGTTTGTTACGAAACAAGTTCAGAATACAGTGACACATATGATATAAGGTACAATTAATCTGAAGTATTTTTAAACAGATAATTTAACCTAATTAATCCAAACTAGTTGCAATATAAAAAATGGTTAACAATGACAACCCACGTATCCATGCTACTCTATTATGTATAATTATTACCCCTATAACCTAGTCATTCTAAACACTGTAGTATTTATTACTTTAAAATAAATAAAACTGGACCTTATTGTTCACTGACATTATATAAACACAAGTAATAATGAACGTTTAGATAAAATGTTGGTACATGTCAACTTTAATAAGTGTCCCGTTTTTTATTTTGGCAATCCGGTCACCCTAATCTATTCCAATCGTTGCTTACGTGATTATACGACCTGGCGCATAGCGCCTGAAATACAGTTTTAAAGTGGTCCCCGCGTAACGCCAATTCCGCCGCTCGGAGCGCTGTTCGGTTCCAAATATTCGTAGCAAAATATTTAAATGACATTGACATTTGGGGCATTTAAAGGACTCACCATTGCTTATTAAATGATTTGTACAATTTTTTATGGATAATAAACATAATTTTCAAACTTCTACGTCTCAATTATTTAAAATAAATGGCTATCAAAATTGATATTAAAATATATTACATATAAACTGAGGCACTGTATTCCCTATACATAAATTCATACACCAAACATATTCGAAAATAAATTAAACTTCACACATTTTATGTACGCACTGTAGCCTACCATTTTCACCTAATTATTATTATTGTTATTATTATTATTATTATTATTATTATTATTATTATTATTATTATTATTATTATTATTATAAGATATTGCAACTAATTAAGGTACTGCATTATCTTCCATTTCTCTGAATTCATAATTAAACATTTGTAAGTAGGCCTAACTTTTCCCTCTTTTTTAAAAATACGATAAGAACGTTGAAGTGCTCTGGTATTTACCAACTCATAGGGCAAAAAAAGGTAACAGAAGTAATAAATAACATCCATCCTGCAAAGAAAACTAAACCTAATGTTGAACCAAGTAGGTACATCAGCTTTCAATGAAGGAATAAAATACATGAAAATATCTGTAGTGCTCTGGAAAAGTGGAACAAGTCAAAAATGTTAATTTTGCAGGAAAAGGAAAAAAACTGTCTTCACACTGTTTATGTCGATTTGATTTTCTTCTGTATTAATTATTGTAATGGGAGACATACTTATGTGTCTTGTCCCAAGCGAGCAGATGTTCCGTAAGTTGCCAATAAATTAATAAAACATGTTTGTGGAAACTAACTTATGCCACTTTTCCCAAGCATGGCAGATATATAATTAAATACGGTACCTAATAAATACAACATGAGTATAATTTATTCATTACTCTTGTCGGTATTTTCTAAAAAGAAAGGGAAGAAAGTGATAAGATTAACTTCAAATCATGCCGTTCATTTTCTCATCAGGCCTCTCCAGTACTGTTTGGTAAGTGAAACAAAGCATGAAACTAATTTACATTTTGGGTCACATCATTTGAGAGTCAGACGATCCATACTGTTATTTTACGTCATCAACAAACTTAAAGTAACGCTGTAATATTCTTGGCATATTTATAATTTTGGTACCCAATCAGTAATGCAAGAAAACGCAAACTTACCAGGCACTTGGCTAGTAATTGAGACTCGTTCAGACATGGTTTCTTGTAAATAGTTCTCTTAATCTATCACAAAATATTTCAATATCCGGTAATTTCATTACTATAGATTTTTGTTATTGTAGGTTTAATTTGTAATTCAGTAAATACAAAAATATTCTTTGTTCTTAACTTCTATGATAAAATGTCTAGCTTTCATTAATCAGGTAATCTTGTCGTACTTTAATTTTTATTGTAATTGAGGGGTTGGGTGCAAGAAAGGCACTTCTTTCAAATGCAAGTTTTGAGAAAATTGATGTTGAAAATTCAAACCGTAATAATGTTACCTATGCTAGCCTTTACATTTTGGGTACTCCTGATCTCTATGATCACACTAGTGAACTACAACTTGGTGATCATATGCACAACAGGTCAGAGAACACAGTAAAGCGTTTTACTCAAAAAAGGGCACATCCTCTAAAATGCCCTTCTTGCACCCAGCCCCTCAATTGTAATTATAAACTTAATGTTAATTGTAATTTTATTGTTCATACTATAGTTGTAATCCCCTGGCAGAGGGGCAGAGAAGGCCTGACGGCCTTATCTCTACCAGGTTAAATAAATAAGTACTAAATATTAATACTAATGTACAATCAATCAAACAATTTCCACGATACACAATGCTTAGTAATGGAACTAAGCATCATTTTATAGAACTGTGAAGCGAACCTAGCGGCAGAAGTTGTAATGACACTCCGAGTCCCACTTTTGATCTTCCTATGCGCCAGCTTGTATTCCAACACTCAAAGTGTTGAAGGGAGGATGCATCTTCATAAAAAAATCATGGCGAACATATCAGAAAGGGCCACCGGCGTAGCCAGTCGGCTAAGGTGCTTGCCTTCCGATCCGGAGTTGCTTTCGGGCGCGGGTTCGATTCACGCTTGGGATGATTACCTGGTTGGGTTTTTCCCGAGGTTTTTTCCCAACCATAATGCAAATGTCAGGTAATCTATGACGAATCCTCTGCCTCATCTCGCCAAATATCATCTCGCTATCACCAATTCCATCGACGCTAAATAACCTCGTAGTTGATACAGCGTCGTTAAATAAGTAAGTAAAAAAAGTATACAGAAAGTGTAACATTTTAACTAACCCCATTTGCTTGTGCACAAGCAGAGATTTGTTTATCAAGTAACAATCCAATTACGGAAAAAATAGCATTTTCAAGTATCTAAAATCTTAAAAAGATAGCAGAAGATTCAAATAATCCCTGTAATTCCGTGGAAAGTTTATTTCATTGGTAGATGTGCGAGTGTATGCGTTTAGATGTTTGTGGGTTGTGGTATGTACGATCATTATGCATGCTGCATAAATTAAATTATTTTACATGCATCACTTGTGCTATGCTACGGGTTGCATCGACCCGTTGCCGCTAGAGAGCATTGTTATGTTACAGGCTGCATCGGACGTTCTCTGTAAGGAGCAAGATGAAAGATATCGGTACTCGTAGAGCAGTGATGTCAAAGCAAGCGCATTTTTCTGACCTTGACGTTGTGCGCGGGCATCAAGCGCTAAGTATGGAAAGAGGAAGGGTTGTGTATATGAATAAGCAGCCTGTTGGATTAAGAAAACAGTAGTGCACAAACTTCAGACAGAACGTGAAATTTTATGTCGTTATTTTTATATGACTTTTTTCTGTTTGACATTAGCTATATTGCATGTAAAACAAAAGCACTAACACTGATTTCTTAATATTGCAGTTGTGTTTTAAATGTTAATAACATAATAAAGAGGTAAGAAGGAATATTCACATAAATTCCACAGTAGTAAAAGTATACTGTACTAATTGGATGAAACACATCATTCATAAAGAAAGTGATATCAAAAAAAAAAAAAAAAAAAAAGAGATTGGGTATGACATGGCAAGTTGGAATTGATATTGATGGTACCTTTAGCCTTATAAAAGTAATCAATAAACTAATCAAAACAATATTATAGTACAAAGCAAAGTTACCTAGGTACTGTATATGTTTTAAGTGTAACTAATATTCCATAACAAAATTCTTATCGCATTATACTTTTAAGGTGATATTGGTGAACAACTTCCTATCATCAAAATATTAAATTATTTTCTCGAAATGTCCTGAAGCTAGAGCTGACATTTTTACAACACATGGGCACGTATCTTTTGCTTATGATGTAACAGTAGTTGCTTTGTTAATATTCATTTCCTTACAAACTATTTCCTTGTAAATATTTTCAAAAATTTCAATACACTATCTTCAGTAATACGTATTTACGGTATATTAGATTTACGAAAACATTCTGTAAGGCTACTAAATAAATAGGCCTATATCTGAAAATTTCACTTTTCTATTAAAAGAGTTGAGAAAATATTTCTTTTGAATTAAAAAAATCAAACTTGTGAAAAATGAGCATTAAAATTAAAACTTACGTTCATATAATGCACCTATACTTCTCAGGCAAATCTAAAAACTAACATGGATACAGATTTTGTAAGTTCTCTTCCCTTTATCCATTGAATCAGTGCTGGCCATCCCTGAATATAGCTCGACCAAGCGCCATATACTACCTCTTTCGTCTGTCTCTTTCCTTTCCGCTGTAAAGCGCTCATGCTCTCCTGAGCTCTAAAGCACGCGCTTGCTCCTATGGGCATCAATTGACATGACTGGCGTATTACCACAGTTTAGTATGTACAGTTGCGAAGCTTGGGATGATTTTTTGCATTTCTCGCGATAGTTGCTAGCCGCTTGGAGCACTGTGAGTACTAGAAACAATAGACTGTGTCACTGCCATCATGATCTAATACAGGCCGTAAGGCAGACCATGTAACTCGCTTAACCCGATCACGAAGGGCGGCGTTTCAACCATATAAATTAGTTGGAATGCATAAAGAGTAACATATATTTCTCTAAAATGTAGTGTAATTGCATTAATAAAATATAAAACAATGATTATGAGACACTTCAGACATAAATCACTTGCGAGTTAAGTTGAAATATTATTTTTGGTGTGAAAATTACGTTGTTCGTATGTGGAATACTTGCCTTTATTTCGATTAAATATTGCGAAATTCTTGTACATTCATTTATGCACGATTCAATAATTTTCAGTTGCACCGCACGGATATTTAGATATGTTGAAATTATAGGTTATGTTTACTGTCCCAGTTGCCGCTTTCTGTCTAATTTTAGTGGTCTCCAATGCCCTGCCATTCATATGGAAATATTATAGGTTATGTTTACTATATCTTATATTCCTAAATTCGCAATTATACATTATAATTAAGCATAATGTCATGTATGATACTCCGCAAATTCAATTCGTCTGTATTTTAATACTACAATTGAGTATTGAATTATTATATTTATCTAGTACCTAAGAGACGAAGTAACAATCGTAGGCCTACGTACACTAATTTCATAGGAGTGGTATGATAAATTTTCTATCTTTATTAAACCTCAAAATAGCTTCCATTCTAAACTTAAAATGTTGATGCGAAAAGATTAAGTTAACATGTAAAATTCTCTTCACATTAAAATAACACAGTTTTTTAATTATTTCTGCACCATATTAGCAACAAGAAGTAAACGGAACTTATGGACACATTACACTAAATAAAACTTAGATATGATACGCAATAAAGTTATAATATAATGATTCACTGAGCTCCATACACTGAAATAGAAAACCCGAACAAACATTACGGCCTGGTCTAGATCGAAAAGGCATTGACTGTGCCGTATTTCGCATTGTTGTGAAAAGTTGTGTAAACTGTGAAATGTTCGTTATCGTTTGTAATAACTGTAAATGCCTAAAATACAATAATTTGAATAATAATATGGGACAAGGAGACGTTTGCAGCACTATAAATTCTAAGAAAAAGAGGTCAGAGTTATCCTTCTTCCGAAAGATCCAGGAAGGTGAGTTTATAAAATATATACTTTATGAAAATAATATATAAATCTTATGTATTTCGTATTTCAATAGTGGAAGGAAGGTGTTAATTTTTCAAAAGAACACGATATCAAAAGTAGAATACATGCTAGGGAAAGAGTCTGTGATGAGGCGATAGTAGCGATCCTGGTGGCGAGCAACTATCTATGGATGCATATTTCAACTGTCTATGTTTGCATATTTAGTAAGTATTGAGCTTCGCAACTAAACTGTGGTATTACAGAAATAGTAACGGCCATTTTATCCAGAATGGCTGCTCACTTAAACGCTCCACCTTAAAATCGATACAAGTTCCAGGGGGTGTTTTTCCGATAATAGCGCTGCCACCCTCTCTCTGGGTAAGTTAGAGCCTACTGCGTACCTTTACCTTCGATCATGACTCATTTAAATTAAATATTAACATTTAAGGTAATGCTAAGCGTTGAGTTATTTCGAACCCCTTCGAGACCAAATTACTAACTTCTAAAGTAAAAACTTATTTTAACCAAAGAATCGGATGGGTTCGCTTATGTTAGAAGTTTGGCCTATAACTTTCTTGGAAACTAAAGTTACAAATAGAATACGGCACGGTATTTGTGATTGTGGGACATAGAAAGGCTATTCGTGTGTATATTAAAAAAAAAAGAGAGAACTTTGCAAGACAAAGGGTTTCAGCAAATTATCACGAAAGTGACGTTAAGAAATTGCACAAATGTGATAAAGAATAAGATAGCTTGAAACTTTTATGGGAGACATTGCTTAACTCTTGCATTATGCGAACGTAAAAAAAGGAGGCCATTGATAAATGTTGAGAAACAAAAGATAATAAAAAGTTAAAAAATATATATATGTTATCTGTATCTAATATTCATTCCACGCTATGACATTATCATGCTGGTAGAAGGAACGAGTGGGTTGTGTAACCCTTAAAATAACTTAACGACAAATACCAAGAATTTTTTACCATGCACAATGGAAATTTAGCGTTGCTAGTCTTCTATATACAGGGCGATTCAGAAAGATGGAAACACTTTTAATTTGCTATATTTCCTGAACTAAGTGTTGTATTTTAATTCTGTCGAGTATATTTGAAAGATGAAGGTGTAAAGTTTCGAATACTACCACTAGAGCGCCCCACCGCACTGTACCGCAGCTGTTTCGAATACGCTGCACTGTACAGTACCACGTCAGTTGTAATCGAGATGGCTACTATGAAACATAAGATTTTTTGCGTTCGTGAATTCAGTAGAAGCGAGTCTGTGACTGCTGTGCAGGTGCATTTCGGCGTAAGTTTAATGTTACACCTCCAACGAGGAAGAGCATTTATCATTGGAATAAACAATTCGACGAAACTGGCTCTTTGAATAAAGGTAAAAGCCCAGGTCGACCGCGTGTATCGGAGGAGAACGTGGACCTGAATGTTCGACGTTTTCTGAATGAATCTCTACCTCAACGATGGATAGTCCGCATGGGAAATGCACTTTCGTTCTGGCCACCGAGGTCCCCCGACCTGACAGTCTGTGATTTTATCTTGTGGGGGTACGTAAAAGATGCAGTTTACGTACCACCTCTTCCCATGAATTTGAATGAGCTAAGAAACCGTCTCACAGCTGCGGTGAACTCAGTGACGCAAGACATTCTGCAACGAGTGTGGACGAATTCAGCTACCGTCTAGATGTTGTCCGTCCAGCCGGAGGCGGGCATGTGGAACATCTTTAAACTTCCATGTATGTACAATCAAATGCAATTTACAGAATTAAAATACAGCACATAGTTCAGGAAATATAGCAAATTAAAAGTGCTTCCATCTTTCTGAATCGCCCTGTATATAATTTGAACGGATAATTGAAATTACGGGAAAACGGCTGAAGGGATTTTAATTAATGTCCCCTCATTTTGAAACATGGCATCCAAGATATGGAGAAAAAATAGTAATTTCCAGCGTAATGTCAATTTTCCTACATAATTTTCATATTTTTCAAAATCCATCTATCGTCAGTATTGAGAACTAATGGCTTTTCCGAATAAAACAGAACACACACACACTACAATAACACTGTTCTACAAGGGTCATTTTTCTTATATGAAAATATGTGTTTCCAAAAGGATTTTCACATGGAAAATTCAAATCTGAAAACGGAAATTCGCTATGAGGCATAGTTTTTTATTTATACGAGAATATTGTTTAATTTAACTGACATTTTAAGTTTGTGATAAAGATGGTGAACTTTGCTTAACAACAGTTGCCAACAGTTAATTTTATTCTTCATTTGTTTTCATTTTCAAATTGTGGCATTCCTGTTGCTAGTAAAATTTTATGTTAATAAGCAAGTCATTGTTACAGGATTTAAAATTGAGTTTTATAGCGCGTTAAACTGGCATTATTTGGGTAGTGGAGACATTCCTTATGATGTGAGAAAATATTCATTTTTAACCATAATATTCCGCCATCTGTGGTGTATAAGATATGTAAAACTTTACATATTTCTATTTTACACAAACATCTTAAATCATAGAAGTAAAGTAGATAGATTCTAACACAGAGAGAGAAATCTTGAGTTTAACCTGGAATTATTGTTAGAGGAAGTGAGTATTGTGTGTTTACATGAAATATTGTTTCTGCATATTCACAATTCAAATCATGATGACATTCTGCAATGATGTTTGTGACCTAATGAATACTTTGAACTTTTAATACGAGCCACAGGAGTGGAGACTTTTTATAGATGCCTCAAAATACAGTCTAAAGGGAGTTCTCCTCCACAATGGGAACATAATGCCTTCTGTCCCAGTTGCCTATGCAAGTATGACTAAAGAGTGATATGATATTTTGAAAAATATGCTGAGATTAATCAAATATAATGAGCACAAGTGGAAAATATGTGGTGATTTGAAAATAGTTGCCATAGTATTAGGTATGCAACAAGGCTACACCAAATATGGATGTTTTCTGTGAGGATGGGATACTGGCGATAGGAATTCCCATTATAAAAGAAAGATTTGCCCTGGACGTAAGTGGACAGTTGGAGAAGAAAATATACTGAATGAGAAGTTGGTAGCCAGTGAAGATGTTCTGCTGCCCCCTCTTCACATCAAGCTAGGCCTTATTAAACAATTTGTTAAGGCCATGAACACATCTGGAAGAGGATTTATGTACCTTTCAAAAACGTTTCCTCGTCTTTCTGCAGCAAAATAAAAGAGGGCGTGTTTGTGGGTCCCCAAATTAGAGAACTTTAGGACGACTCAGATTTTGAACAATGGCTTGCACCAAAAGAAAGAAGAGCGTGGTCTTGTTTCAAGAATGTAACGCAAAATTTTCTGGGAAGAATAAGAGCTAACGACTTCGAACAACTGGTTCAACAAATGATAAATGCATATAGAAATCTAGGATGTCACATGTATTTAAAAGTGGATTTCCTAGATTTACATCTACGTTAATTTCCTGAGAGCTGCAGTGATGTCTCCGACGAACATTGTGAAAGGTTCCACAAAGCTATAATGTCCATGGAAAGCTGTATGTAGGGAAATGGATGCCTGCGATTCTTGCTGACTATTGCTGGAGCATTATTAGAGATTGCAAAATGGAACACAAGAGAAAAAAATAAGACCTTTAAATTCTTAGCGAAAAGTGTATTTTGTTTATATTTTTAAAATCTTAAATAAATTTTTCCATATAATGTAATTATTATATTAAGGTTTGTATATATTTTTTGTTTCATAGTGCATAAAATGTTTGTAAATAATTTTATAAGTGACTAAATATTAATAGTTACATGTTTTGCCTACATAAATACAGACGTGGACAAATTATTAACAAAATGGACGATTTTTATGATAATTCTGTTTACAAAATTTGACTTTTCAATTTAGACCACATTTGACAATTTTGGATATTTCCATCATTACAGTAGGCAGAAATATGCAAAAATGCCAACTGTACAGTAGTTTTAATTGAAGAGTCAAGTTTTGTAAAAATATGCAATAAAAGTCTTCAATTTTGCTAATAACTTGTAAATTAGCAAAATTGTCAACTGCATTGAAGAGTCAAATTTTGTAAAAATATAAAACAAAAATCTTCAGTTTTGCTAATAATTTCGAAATATCCAAAATGTCAACTGTAGTACAAATTGAAGAGTCGAATTTTGTAAAAATATACAATAAAAACCTTCAGTTTTGCTAATAATTTGTAAATATGCTAAAATATCAAATGTAGTACAAATTGAGGAGTTAAATTTTGAAAAATATACAATAAAAATCTTCAATTTTGCTAATAATTTGGAAATACACAAAAATATCAACTGTAGTCTAAATTGAATCATATTTTGTAAAAATATATAATAAAAATCTTAAATTTTGCTAATAATTTGTCCACGTCTGTATATAGCGTGGAAACGAAAATTATTTAAAAAAATGAAATTGCAATATAACTTGAAAACTATGCGTGACACAAAGAAACTAATTACAGATTTGAATTCAGGAGGTAAATTTCCATTTTAATCATGAATGTTATACCCAGAAAAATGAATTTAATTTTTTTTTGTAGAACAGTGTAATCAATATTACAAGAAGGCCATGACTTGGAGGATTGCTGATATATTTAGAGCTCATTTGATGTAATAGGTCTGATGGTGGGAGCACGAGGTACCATACCCTCCTTCTTTGCCAACAAATGTAAAAACCTGGGGCTAACACACAGCATTGTGAAGGAAATAGCCATTTGTGCCCTCAAAGGATCGGTTCAGATATTGAGAAATCATTTGTATTGGAGTGATAATGGAAATTGAAAGTTATCTTAACCGATGGCTGTTGATTGGTTTAGATATCAATGCCAATACGTAAATCCGTACTATTATTTTTCTCGCGGTATATGGCATTTATATCATTCTAACCTATCTGATGATTTTTTTTCCCTTTCTTAACTGTAAATGAGCAAAAACGCTATTTAGATGTAAATTTTTCTGATATTTAATATATTCGATTCCCTCATCGTTTCAAATGCATATCATTTTACCTTTTAGATCAGTTTCCAAATTATACGTAATATGCTTTGTCAAATCTGGCAACCTTTTAAGGGGACTGGGTAGTGATTAGGAGTTAAAAACCTGATTTTTTTATTTTGTGTTTCAAACAAGAGTAATAAAGTTGCTCTTTAAAGAAATATATGGGTAGTGAGGATATCTTTGCAGATAAGCCTTCAAATCACTTCTTTAAATTTGGCGGCGCAAGTAATTCATAGGCTATATTTTTAATGCAGTTTTCTGTAAGTTGATACTTTCCAAACCTACGAGTAAGTGCATTTTTCTCTGAAACTACTGAATCTATTTACACGAAATTTTTTCACTGTTTTCTATAGTCTATGTTGTACAAAGTAGACCTACGGCTTTATGAATACTATACACTTAACAGGAGGAAAAAATATATATTCATTAAAAAAACGGCAAAAAATTGTTAATCGAAGTTTAACATTTTTTCTTTTTCCCTAAGGATGAAATATTTAAATAAATTTTTCTTTAGAATTTACCATACACATTTCTTGATAACTTAAAAAAATACAAAGTATATGAGTGAAGATTGTAGCAAGTAATGTGCACCTGAAGGATGGCGTACTTTAATCAAAGTGAGAGAACAGGTTATCAGTTAGGGCCTTTCTTTTACAATTGGATAAGAAACTAATTAGTTGTCTTTTATACCACATAATTCATAATGATTCATTGTATAACCATGGAAATTTTTATTCCATTCTGAACACTAAAAGTTTAGAAATATTGAACTAAATTTTTTACTAAAATTCTTTAATCGCATAGGCATCACTACCCAATCCCCTTAATAAGGGAAGCTAACTTTCTTCTTGTTCTAATTATCTGACATAATTCCAATATGTTGATTTTCATATATGTAATTTTTTGAGAACGTTTCTATTTTGGTTATTAAAAATTTCAAGAGTTACTAAAAGGAATTTACAGGTCTGATTCTCTGATTCCGAGTACAACTGTGTTTGGACATTAAAAACTACAAAACTTAAGAATGTTTGATGACATTATTACCATTAAAAATGAAATGAGAAATTCAACACTTAGAATAATAGTTTGCAAGGCCAACATGTTAACATATTAATAGCCAGACATAAAATGAAATAAATAAACTTTATTTCTGATCGACATCACTTGACAGAAAAGAATTTGATGTATTCGAGTGCATTAAAGAATATTCACTCGCTTTAAACAACCGTGCCGTAACGATCTGCTACTACTGGTTTCTACTAGTTTGCAAGTCCAAGATAAGTCAGGGATAAGATGTAAGCTGTCCATGAAAAAATTCATGAGGACAGGAGGTTCACAATTTCTTCGCTTTCCTTGAATTTTCCACGGAGTGTTCTCTACAAAATTGTGACAGATCGATTACGATATCGAAAATTGTGCTCACGATGGGTACACAAGGTGCTCACCGAGGAACACAAAACCAAACGAGCTTCCAGTGCATTGAACTTTCTCACACGTTACAGTGAGCAAGGCAATGAATTTCTTGACCATATCGTGACAGGTGACGAGACTTGGGTGTCTCACATGACACCTGAATCGAAGCAGCAGTCCCTGGAATGGAGGCACACTGCATCACCAAGGAAAAGGAAATTCAAACAAACCATGTCAACACGCAAGATCATGTGCACTGTTTTTTGAGACAGAAAAGGAGTCCTACTCATCGAATTTGTGCCTCGGGATGAAACCATTAATAGAAAAACCTATTGTCAGACCTTGAAGAAGCTCCGTCGCGCAATTCAGAAAAAGAGGCGTGGGATGCTGACCGACGGAGTTGTGTTGCTTCATGACAACGCTCGGCCACACACAGCTCGTGACACCCAAAATCTCATCTCTAAATTTGGCTGGGAACAAATTGACCATCCTCCCTACAGCCCGGATTTGGCTCCGAGTGACTTTCATCTGTTCCTGCACCTCAAGAAGTTCCTCGGTGGTCAACGTTTTGATGGCGACGATGAAGTGAAAACAGCAGTGCGGGAGTGGTTCGCATTGCGGGAGGCGAATTCTACAATGAGGGGATAAAAGGACTTGTGCCACGACTCGATAAATGCCTCAATAATAGTGCAGATTATGTTGAGAAGTAAGTGAAGTGTGGGGAATACAATGCAACAAAAATGATTTGTAAATATCTTCCCGTTTACTTACTACACCCTTTTGGAACTTACTTTAAGAACACGCCTCGTATTAAGAAACTTGATTTCTGGTCAATATCACTTGACAAAAAGATATTTGATTCATTCCAGTGTATTAAAGAGCTCATGGAAAATTTCGCTACATATGATATGCAAATATTGTTTTTTGTGGACATAATAATAATAATAATAATAATATTAATAATAATAATAATAATAATATTTATTTAATACTATACACTTGAGCTACATTAGGTACTGCAGCCCAAAAGAGCAGAAGCTCGTGCTCGGGCGCAGTTCAGATCAGTTATACAAAATACAGAGTGATTTATATAGAACTGACACATTTCTTTCATTAATTGTTTCAAAACGAATTGTGCTAGCGACAACTTATTATACCTAAAATGTAGAGGGATTTTGGGAGATTATTTATCTCTATAGAAAATGTTGTCCGGCGTTGTCAAATCCGGAGATCTCGGTGGCCACAGGTTCCTGGAAATTATTCGGTCGTCACATAACCGGATAAATGGAAACATGCTTCATCTGTCAACCATGTGATGGACAATATGGCAGGATTTTGCACAATTAACGTCTGAAACCAACGACAATAATTCAATCTTTTATCCTTATCTGGTTCCTGTAGCTGATGAACAACCGTAACCCTATATGGCTTTAGGCTCTCTGACACATTGAGTAGGTGTAACCTGTCTCCTGCGACAAACGTCTTAATGATTTTTTGGGTGACTGCTCCTGTCGTGCTCTTACGTCAACAACAACCGTGGGAAGCCTAGATGAACGATGCTTGCCCTTTTCACTCACCAGAGATCCAGTTGTTTCCAATTTGTTTACCAGTCCCAGTATTGTGTTTCTTTTGGGAGGATTGCGAACACCAAATTCTCTCTGGTATGCCCTTTGAGTAGCTGTAATTGAATTCGTAATCCAGTATTGCTTCACAAGGAAGAGTCGTTGATTTAATGTGTACTGCATTTTCACGTTGACACAAAATGTCGAAAACAGCTGCCAACAATAGGAATAAAACATAAACATCTGCGCATCTAGTGACAAGGAATCGAAACTCCAGAACATTCTGCTGTTGGTTTCAGACGTTCATTGTGCAAAATCCTGCCATATTGTCCATCACATGGTTCACAGATGAAGCATGGTTCCATTTATCCGGTTATGTGACGACCGAATAATTTCCAGGAACCTGTGGCCACCGAGATCTCCGGATTTGACAACGCCGGACAACATTTGCTATAGAGGTAAATAATCTCCCAAATCCCTCTATATTTTAGGTATAATAAGTTGTCGCTAGCACAATTCGTTTTGAAACAATTAATGAAAGAAATGTGTCAGTTCTATATAAATCACTCTGTATATCACAAAATTAAGAGAGTTCATTGAGCACAATAACATTAATAAATGGTAAAATAATACAGCATATAATAATAGGGTCTATATACAAGTAGAAAATACAAAAGTACATGAATATTAGAGTATCAATTTTTAACTCAATTAGCTTAAACAATTAAATAATTAATCTGATTTGTTTCTTAAATCTACTGGGTGTTCATTTCAAAGTGTGTCGTGACGTCACTGTTGTTAGGTCACCGATTTGAAGCGAGTTTCAGCTTATATGTTAGAGAAGTTGCCTATTATTTAAGGCGTTCTTCAATCTGAACTTGAGAACGTGTACGGTATAACTTGAACGTCGTAGCAACAGATGGCGGTCTATACGGTCTGTGTGCTACCATAACCTCTTTCGAACTGTGTTTTGCGCCGGCAAGTCGTACGCAGGGTATTTGTTATCATCGGTTGCGTACGGTAACATTCCACAACACAAATCAAATGCTCCGTGTCCATGTTGACCGTCGAAGTTAATGTCAACAAATACGTAAGTAATCGTCTTAACCTTCTCCCCATATCCCGACAGTACGTATTTCCAAACAGTTCACATTCCTGCCACTACCGGCGTTACCGTACGTATCGGTACTACTCTTCAGAATGAACGCCGTACTTGCTAGGCAACTTTTCTGCCTCTTAGGTTATGCACCTCTGCGGAATTGTAGGAAGATTGAATTCTCTAGGCTCATCGGCTAGCCACATGACGGCATACAGCGAGCAATGACACATTTTGAACTGAACACCCAGTATGTGTGTTAAGTGTACTTAGCTCAGGGTAAGCTCTAATTAATGTATTATATATTTTGGGTCCAACATTTCTGCTGTGTTTTAATCCACCAGTTGTGTGGCATTTGGGAGTATTTAGAAAGAAACTATAGTTTTGTCTCGTATGGTATTCATGAGGATCAAATTTAAATTTACTGTGGTTTTTATGGAAGTAAATCAGCAATGTTTGTTTATAAATTTGTTCTAGATTTGATACGCCAAATTCCTGAAAAATTAATTTTGTTGGGTAATCAAAAGATTTATATAGACAAATTTTGATAATTCTTTTTTGGAGCAAATTTAAATGATGGAGAGTCGATTTTGCCATTCCTCCTCAACCTAATATACCATACTGAATTATTGATTGAAACAGAGCTAAGTACACAGTACGCAGAACATAAACAGGTAAATAAGAGCGTAGAATGGAAAATTTGTGGATTGTTTTACGCAATCTGTTACACAGAAAGGAGATATGTTTGTCCCATTTTAAATGTTGGTCAATAATAATGCCTAAATATTTAACTTGTGAGGATATACTCAAAGCGTTACATGAGCAAGTAGGTAGGTTACAATCATGTATTGTTATACTTATATTATTATTTATTTGTAGTTGCTCAAGGCCATGTGATGTTAATGGAAATGGTATTAATTTTGTTTTAGAAACGTTCAAAGAAAGTAAGTGAGCATCTAGCCATTCTTTAATAATATTTATTTATCCATTTAAATTTAAATATACAGAATAAAGAATATAATTACAAAACAAACGAAGAGAAATACAAATAAAATAATACAAGCAATATAAAAAGAAGATACAGTAGTATTAACAAAATTTGAGACCGAATGAGCAGCGCTCGTGCTCGGTCGCAGTTCAGATATAATATTAAAATAACAAATAATAATAATAAAAATAAATAAGTAAAATAAAATAGGAACTAAGATATAATTACAGCGGCAATGGAATTATATAATATAATATTAACACTAGAGAAGAATAAATATCGCACATGAAAAGTAGGACTAATATATATTTCAAAATTATAAAATACAAATATAATATAGCTTGATTAATTCATACACATATGCTATAAATTTATTTAATCAAATTGAAGATATTAACACGTTTCTAATTTTCTTGTTATATGTTAGTGGGTTACATGTTAGAAGTTCTGGGTGTAATTTAGTTAAAGCATTGTACAACCGAGGGCCAAAATTTATGCTATGCTTTAGACCAGCAGATGTGAGACATTTAGGTTCTATTAATGTTGAATTAATATTTCGTCTTGTGTCATAATTGTGTGTCTGTAATACAAACTTATTACGATTTTTATGATAAAATTTTAACAGCGTATACTTATAAATTTGTTCAATATTAAATACATTAAATTCAGAATAAATTAATTTAGTTGGATAATCGAAACGTTTCTTCAAACAAATTTTAATTATTCGTTTTTGTAGTAAATTTAACGGACTAAGATTAATTTTTGTACTTCCACCCCAAACAATTATACCATATTGAATGATAGACTGAATAATGGCCAAATAAACATTTCGTAGAACTCTAAATACCACTGTTAGAATTTTGATAAGTTTCATTTCAACTCGAACCGCTAAATATAACCACAGTATCATAAGCATAAGAATACAGAGTACCAGAATATTTCTCAATGTCAATTTTAAGTAAATCGTTGATATATATTAAAAACAAAACAGGACCTAAAATCGTCCCCTGAGGTACACCTATATCAATGTTACGTGATTTACTAAGGTGCAACCAAGTTTCCACAGTTTTAATCAACAACTTTTTGAGTACATTCCGGAAGTAACTAAAAACAATGACGACTATCACAAAGATGGTGAACCCGTTTTTAGGCAGTTGCGTTCAACTGGTTGAAATTCAAGAAATGTAACGAAATCTAGCTATAACGGCTGGAGGATCATGTAGCTCAGTCGGCAGACTTGCTGGGCTGCTTATCGGGCTTGGGTTGGATCCCCCTTTGGTCTCATTGGTTTCTTCAGAGGTTTTCCCCAGCCGTGGGACTGAAGCTGGATGGTCTATGGCGAGTCCTCAGTCTCACTTCATTTCACCCCCTTCGGTCTGATTACCTGGTCGGATTTTTTTCCGAGGTTTTCTTCAACCAAAAGGCAAATGTCGGGTAATTTTTTGGCGAATCCTCGGACCTCACCTCATCTCACTACGTCTCGCCAAAATAATGTAGAAAATTGTAAAAATTTGTAGAAAATTACAAAATTGTAAAACAGCAAAAATTGTAAAATAATTGTAAAAATCATAATTGTAAAATTCTGACTTGTTCCACATCTTAAAGCTTCATTACTCATGTAAGATCTATGGAATATAATAAATGAAATGAAAATTAAAAAAAAAAAACATCTTCTGTGTTATAAAGAGTATTTTCATATAACGAACACATACCTTCACAAAATTTTGCTGAAAATACGAGTTTGCAACGCCTTCCTTTGATGGAATTTATCACTTTTTATTGAACTATTACCACAGCGTCACGGTGGTAATGGTTTGAAGTACTAGAAATGATGTTTACCTAATATTTCGTGTAATTGTTGCAACATATATAATTCAATTTGGTCATAGTTAATAGATAAGATAATGGTTAAAAATTGTATTTGGGGAACAGTCGCTTTTACGGTCGATTTGCTACAAAGTTCAACATAGAGAGGGTTGGAAAAATGGTGGGTTTATAAACTGCAAAGAGGACTGCATCATATAGGAATGGGATTGATGTGGGATAAGGGTGATAATAATAGAAGAAGTGTATGGCGTAATGCGAAGATGTAATTAACTGATATCGAGAGGCAAGAGATTGAGCTCCAATGTTCGGAAAAGTCCTCACTACATTTACAATCAGATTTCATGCTTAACTGGGGGAGGTGTGACCACATAAATTCTTGTAACAAAGACAGCAGAGCAGGTTTAGCGTGGCTAAGATTGGGGGCATGGAAGTGTAATAAAATTGTCAACGAAGAAAGGAGAGCGCCTTTGTCCACTGTGCAGAGGAAAGGACTCCTACAGACATGTTTTATTGCAGTGTGTCGAATTGGAACATGTACGGAGAAAATATCTACCACAATCGATACTAAGTCAGAATAGGAGTTCGCTTGCATCTCTTGACCTCGTGGGGAATAGAGAATGGGAACAAAAGACTGGATTGTTCCTCTTGAAGGCGAGAAAGATTAGAACTGCAGCTGTCGAAGTTTGTGATGCGAACTGACGAAGGAATAATGGTAACTACTCAGTTATACACTTTTATGTCTGTATAAGATTAGGGCATATTATACAGGGACATCATTTCATTTTTACTAAAATTTTTAATATTAACCCGGTTATACCTTTGGATTAACGGTTGAGAATCGAAAACATCGTTTGCTACCCCTTCCACGACTGGAGTTCGATGAGACTGGCATAAAATACAAACAGATCACTTTACTAGGTATAGGAGGGAAGAAAAGTAGTTCATCCATTTACGTAAACTATAAAATATCGCAATTTTGAGTTTGATAGTTTTAATTAGGTTTTTGTTTAATCAAAATACAGTACTGTATTAACAATAAGAGTTTTTACTCACGAACTGAGTTATCCATGCGAACATATTCATTATGCAGTGTACTGTGTATGATACTGTCTACAGCACATTAGCGTACAATGTAGAGAATGAAGTTAAATTGAAAAATAATCATAATATGGATACTAAACACATTTGTTAAAATGGTGGCCGTTCATTTTGATATAGGCTTCAGTTCTTTTGTGCATATTATCGCACTATAGACTATTGCATCTAATTCCAATTACCAGTCTCATCCTTCGTACTAGTAACTCATGTTGAAATAATTCTATACCTATTATATAAAAGAGTACCTTACGTACTGTAAATTGAATCTTCACTTCTGCCCGATCTGAAAAGATAAAATTACTCAGACATGCTATCTACTGTCCGTCCAAGTGGTTTTGTCACAGGATCGTAGAAAGGGGAGAAATCACGTGACAGTTAATTACTTAACGAGGCCCTTTTATTTAAGTTATTTTAAACAGTCGTATAATATTACGTAGACGTCTAATTCCTAACTGAAATTAATGCTTTCAGAAAATAGCTAAGACGGCCGAGCCACTAGCGTTTATAGAGGGGCGGGCAGAAGACCCATGCATTGCATTTAAGAGAAAATTCTGATAATATTTATAATATTGCTCAATAAATCAATCTATGTATCTATCTATGTATCTATGTATCTATGTATCTATCTATGTATCTATGTATCTATCTATGTATCTATGTATCTATCTATGTATCTATGTATCTATCTATGTATCTATCTATGTATCTATGTATCTATCTATGTATCTATGTATGTATCTATGTATCTATCTATGTATCTATGTATCTATGTATGTATCTATGTATCTATCTATGTATCTATCTATGTATCTATCTATGTATCTATGTATCTATGTATCTATGTATCTATGTATCTATGTATCTATCTATGTGTCTGTCTGTCTGTCTGTCTGTCTGTCTGTCTGTCTGTCTGTCTGTCTGTCTGTCTGTCTGTCTGTCTGTCTGTCTGTCTGTCTGTCTGTCTGTCTGTCTGTCTGTCTATCTATCTATCTATCTATCTATCTATCTATCTATCTATCTATCTATCTATCTATCTATCTACTTTGGGTGGTATCCACTGATTTTGAGTAAAATTATCAATATTTTCGATTTTACAAGGATTTACATTTTTGAAAAGGGGCTTAGTACGGGTACGGAACTGGGGGGGGGGGAAGGTTTAAAATAAAAGTCTCGCCCAAAAGTGGGTCGCGCCTTCAGGAAGTTTGGGAACCACTGATATACACGCAATCTTACATTTTTCTTTTCAGAATATAATGTTACGAGTTACATGGAAATATAAATACAGGGCTATTCAAAAAGAAGGAGCAGATTTCAAATATTTATTTCTTCTAAACTACAAAAGATAGAAACACAATTCCAACGTTTCTGGACAGACAAAAGTTTAAATTTTGAACAGTCCGGGTGGAAGTCCCAATCACGGCCGTATTGGCGCTGTTGCTTGTCATGCCCGGCCGCATTGGCGCTGTTGATTGTCTGTAGTAAAATGGCAACACAACAGGAGAAAGCATTTTGTGCGAGATCGTGCGTATTTGCTTGTTTTCCGCACAGAACCAATACGCGGTAAGTGTGAAATACCACATTCAGTATTCCCAACGTAACACACATAATAATTTCCCTCTTCTTACCGCTTAAGCACGACATTCATTTTACTGCTTTATGCTTTTAACATATTATTTTTAGAGACGTTTAACATAGTAATAATTATACATTGGAAACTTACACTGCAATTTCACCTAAATTGCAATGTTAATTATTGTTTTTAAATATTTGCAAAAATTAAGTAAAGTCTACTACTCCACGAAACTTATTGCATTCCTGATACAAGTAACATTAAGGAAGCCGTGAAAAAATCAACGAGATTCCAGATGCCGATGTTATTACTGCAATATGTTATATAAATAATATTGTTAAAATATTAAAATGAAAAATAAATCATTACATAACCTTACCGTTCGTTTTAAGTACGCATTTATAGACTGGGGGGGGGAAAGACGGACGTATATCACGGCCTGCTGGAGTATAGTAAACACAGAAAACATTTTACAGCAACAATGTTGAAGAAAGATATTTTGGTGTTGAGAAGTTGGCGTCATTAAACAGAAACCAAGATGGAGATTTTATTGCAACTAATTAGAAATTCGTCTTTCAGGTATGTAATAAACGATCTCCGCACAAAATAATGTACGATACACGAGCGGTATGTTTGTTTTCATGTTCTCGGAAATTAAAAAAGCTCAACTACGTTTCGCTTTTTCAATCTTTTCCTGGACCATGAAAACGTCAACATACCGCTCTTGTAACGTATATTACTATTGTGTGCTGCAATTAGCAAAACTAGAGTCCTTTATTGAAGTTCAGCGTGCTTTTCGCCGCCAGTTTAATAAACTGCCGGCTCGTCATAAGCAGATTCACCAGCGGCATCGAACATTCGTAGAAGATGGTTGCATCTGCAAACAGAAAAGCACGGGACGTCCACGCACATCGAATGAAAATGTCGAGCGTATTCGTACAGTTTACGAAATGAGCCCAAAAAATCCACAACACGAGCAAGCAGAGAACTGGACATTCCTCAACCAATGGTATGGCGAGTTCTGAAACACCGTCTGTACATGAAACCGTACAAACTGCAGTTATTGCAAGCATTTTTTCCTGACGACCACAACAATGACACCATTCCAGGACGTTGGATTGGAAGAGGAGGAGATCAAACTTCATCGCCGTTGGCCTCCCAGGTCTCCAGACCTCACTCCTTGTGATTTTTATCTGTGGGGTTACGTAAAAGACCGTGTTTTTATCCCCCCCTACGCCTGACATTGGCCTTAACACTGCAATCAACAGCGCCAATGCGGCCGCGCATGACAAGCAACAGCGCCAATGCGGCCGTGATTGGAACTTCTACCCGGACTGTTCAAAATTTAAACTTTCGTCTGTCCAGGAACGTTGGAATTGTGTTTCTATCTTTTATAGTTTGGAAGATATTAATATTTTAAATCTGCTCCTTCTTTTTGAATAGCCCTGTATAAGTATTAGTGTTCTTAGTCCAAGCATTATGCAGTCATTTGTATGCATAGTTTGTAGTGATATTTCATATTTGCACAACACTTCCCTCCCCTTCATCCTGCGCGCTCAGTTCTCTTGCGTCAAACCAAATACCCGCCGTAACATTGCCAATCCTCGCAATCATATGCAAATAAATAGAAGCTCGCAACTTCCTAGACGTACACAGAAGTCTGACAAGGCTACCTAGACCACGACGACGTAGCACGGGACTGTCTTTATATCCAGTGAGGTAAAGATACACGAAATCAGTATTTCTTAATGAAATATAGGAAATATATAATACACGTACATTCATAATAATTTCAGTTTCAAATGTATATGTCTTTTGTGTTTTACGAAAGATTTCACAAGTAGAAACTCGCAATTTATAGTTATAGAAAATATATTTCTCATATTATTCAAATACAAGGCGTTAAAAAAGTATCTAATACTTTAGGAGGTGCTAGTATGCACCAAAACAAGAAAAATAATGTCTAATAAACATGGGTCCTACTAAACATACTTTCTGAGATCTGGACACTTGTTCATAAGAGGTGCTCAATGTGACGTCCATTCATGGCAGTGCATTCCTCTGTCCTTCGGCGTAAGAAATCACACAATCTTTGAAATTGACCTGGTTGTTCTTGATAACCAAAAGTCTAGGGAATTTAGATTTGGGGAACGGGCAGGCCAAGGTGTGGGGCTTCCCGAATCAATCCAGCGGTCCTGAAATTTCAGCATCAGGTGTTCACGCTCATTGCGGAACAAATGTGCTGGTGTGCAATCAAGCATGAACCACATCTGTAGTCTTTGCTGACATGGCACATACTCCAGCAAGGTAAGCAATACATTAATAACAAAGTCCTGATAACGATCCCCAGTTAATCTCTGTGGTAGCACGTATGGCTCTTAATCTATCACCAAGAACGGGTACCCACGTTGACTGAGATTCGGTGTTGTGCCTTATTTCTTCAACTGCATGGGAATTTTCATCAGTCCACACATGCTGATTACGAAAATTCATAACACCATCTCTGCTGAACCCCGCTCATATCCGCACGAGATTTTTGTTTTCAGTATTCCTTGCAACGTATCATTATTCCATGCCAGGGGTGCCAACTACGGTATGGTTATCTGGTAGCCTTCTGTACTGTAGGGCAGAAAAATGCATTGCCATAAATGGATGTCACATAGAGCTCCTCCTATGAATAAGTGTTCAGATCTCAGAAAGTATGTGTTGTAGGACCCATGTTTATCAGACTTTTTTTCTTGTTTTGATGCATATTATCACCTCTTAAAATATTGGATACTTTTTTAAACATTCTGTATATCGTTTGAAATAAGTTAGCATTCCACCTTGAACCTTATTTTACAGATTTAAACAGATGCATTCTTTTTAGTCTGTATAAAGTGAATACTTGGCTACTGTAAATATGTGAACTCTGCAATCAGGAAAAATACATTAATGATAAGATTTTTATGTAATGTATGTGGTGAAAAACATTGTGTTTAACTACTGATTGATGTAAGTACTTTGAATTATTAATTGCAGGTGACTTGAACTAGCCACTGTAAAATGTCGACCTCTCATTGTTTGGTGTTCCTTTTTGGATTTCTATTCGTGATAATGGTAACATTTTTTTTAAATTACATTAATTTTATTCAAACTTGTAAGCACGGCAATTTTCTTGTTTCGAAGTATTGTATTGTATTGTATTGTATTTATTAACATTCCATGGCATTCATACATGCTTAGAGCTAGAATATGGAAGAAGTAAAAAAACTTAATACCATTATAAAATCTTAATTTATAGTCACAGTCTAGATGAAATATATACAGACGTGATTTACTATGTAGTCTACTAGTACAACACAAAGTTTTAGTATCAGTTTCATGAAGTGTTATTGAATGTCATGAATTCACCTACAGTATGGAAGGCGTGAGAAATTAGGTACTTCTTTAATTTGGCCCTAAATAATTTTATGTTTTGAGTTTAATTTTTTATATCGATAGGGAGGCTATTAAACATTTTTACTGCCATATAACGCACTCCTTTTTGATAGCACGATAGACTTGCCGATGGAGTATGAAAGTAATTTTTTTGACTTGTATTTATGCTATGAACTGTTGAATTAGTTACAAAGTTTTCACGATTACATACGAGGAAGATTATTAATGAAAAGATATACTGACAAACCATGGACATTATTTGTAGTTTTTTGAAAATAGCCCTACACGATTCCCTAGATTTGGCACCTACTATTATTCTAATTACTCTTTATTGTAGTAGAAATATACTGTTGCTATCTGTGGAATTTGCCCAGAAAATTATTTCAAAACTCATTACCGAGTGGAAGTATACAAAGTATATTGTTTTTACGGTATTGATATTTACTATCTTTTGCATAGATCTAATAGCAAAACAAGCTGAATTTAGTTTGGGGGTAATTTCTTCAATATGATTTTTCCAATTTAACACATTATCGATTTTTAAGCCAAGAAATTTGGTTGTTGTTGTTTCTAATAGTGATCTATTATTAATTATTGCGCTAGAAATTTGCGACGTTGAATTTGGACAGGATTTAAATTGAATAATGTTAGTTTTGTTACAATTTAATACCAATTTATTGACTGAGAACCAGTCACATATTTTGAAGAGAATTTCCTCTGTTGAAGATTGGAATGTCACATGTATCATAACAATAAGTGTGAAGATGAATTAAAACAATACTCAATTATCAATTTTATTCAAAATTCGCTATAATATGAGCCGTTCAGAGCAGAAGTGGTGTAAGTCAAAAATGGGTAATGAGGGTTAAAGAAAACATTCTGTAAAATATAGCGCAAAGTAGCAATTAATATTCAATTTATCTAACCTATTAATAGTCAGTGGATAGCAAGAAGGACATATTAATTGCTACTTTGCGCTGTGTTTTATAGAATTTTTACTTTAAACCTCATTACACAATTTTGACTTACACCACTTTCGCTCTAAACGGCTCATATAATGAATGGCCCATTCGCAATTAGTCTTTTCTCAGAAAATCATAATTATTATAAATAAAGTAACTTACTCTGAAAACGGAAAGGTGATGAATAATTATTGAAATTAATATGGCCAAACAATTTATTTATTTATTTAAATTCAAATATACAGAATAAAGAAATATAATTACAAAACAAACGAAGAGAAATACAAATAAAATAATACAAGCAATATAAAAAGAAGATACAGTAGTATTAACAAAATTTGAGACCGAATGAGCAGCGCTCGTGCTCGGTCGCAGTTCAGATATAATATTAAAATAAAAAATAATAATAATATAAATAAATAAGTAAAATAAAATAGGAACTAAAATATAATTACAGCGGCAATGGAATTATATAATATAATATTAACACTAGAGAAGAATAATATCGCACGTGAAAAGTAGGACTAATATATATTTCAAAATTATAGAATACAAATATAATATAGGTTGATTAATTCGTACACATAGGCTATAAATTTATTTAATCAAATTGAAGATATTAACACGTTTCTAATTTTCTTGTTATATGTTAGTGGGTTACATGTTAGAAGTCCTGGGTGTAATTTAGTTAAAGCATTGTACAACCGAGGGCCAAAATTTATGCTATGCTTTAGACCAGCAGATGTGAGACATTTAGGTTCTACTAATGTTGAATTAATATTTCGTCTTGTGTCATAATTATGTGTCTGTAATACAAACTTATTACGATTTTTATGATAAAATTTTAACAGCGTATACTTATAAATTTGTTCAATATTAAATACATTAAATTCAGAATAAATTAATTTAGTTGGGTAATCGAAACGTTTCTTCAAACAAATTTTAATTATTCGTTTTTGTAGTAAATTTAACGGACTAAGATTAATTTTTGTACTTCCACCCTAAAACAATTATACCATATTGAATGATAGACTGAATAATGGCCAAATAAACATTTCGTAGAACTCTAATAGGTAAGTAGCATCGAAGATTAACGAATCTATAAATTGTTTTACGAAGTCTCTTACAAAGATAAGTAATGTGATGAGGCCATTTTAAATTCTGATCAATAATGATACCCAGATATTTTGACATACGTGGCTGCTTTCAAAGGTGGACATTTACAACTTTTGGGATCTAAACAATTTTCACTGTGCATTATTAGTCTAAATTTATCGCTAAATTTTAAATTTTGAACACTGGCAGCTGTTAACGAAAAAGGAACTAAAGTTGATTTAGATATATTTAAAGAAAGGAAGTTGGAATTAAGCCATTTTTTAATAAAGTTAGCATCTATATTAGCATTTCTATATGCTTCCTGCCAAGAAAAACCACTGAAAATAACTACTGTATCATCCGCATATGAATATATAGATCCATTAAATTTTTCTGAATTTATATTTAGCAGATCATTAACATATATTAGAAGTAAAATAGGTCCCAAAATTGTTCCTTGCGGTACACCTATATCAATATATTTGTATTCACTAAATTAAAAGTGATATCCTGAATTTGGTAAAGTGCGTGTACTCTAAAACATTTACAGTATAACATGACTCAGATATGGCTCTTTAACAATTGTTATAACCACATATTATATCGTTGTATTATCTTGCTCTTTTATAAATTTTGTTTCAGACGCTTGCTGCCCCGAGCCTCGCTAAAGGTGAGTCAGTAATACCTTCATCGAAGTCCAGTGTTTATAATTAACAATCATAAAAACAATACATGAAGAAATCTATTAAATTTATAGTTCAAGGGACCTTTAAAAAATTGAAATAAATTAAAAGTTACAGTGGTTGGTACGCATTGTATTAAAAACCTAATATAATTAGAAACATTGAATCCAGATGTTTGAGATGGGCAGGGCATATAGCATGAATGGGTAAATTCAGAAATACATATAGTTTGTTAGTTGGAAGATCTGAAGGATAAAGACCTTTGGGGTGGTCGAGACGTAGGTGGAAGTTAATGTAAAAATGGATTCGAGAGAGATGGGATATGATGCTAGCTAGGGACTGGTTTAATCTTGTTCAGGTTAGAGACCGATGGCGGGCTTAAGTGAGGATAGCAATGAATCTCCGAGTTTTTTAAAAGCCAATTGTTAGTAAGATATAGTGATTTATATCAACGTTTTGAATTGTGAGATTCGTATTATTAAATAAGCCCCCTTTCATATCACCGTTTAAAAATTGTGAGATTCATATTATTAAATAAGCCTCCTTTCATATCAACGTTTTGAATTGTGAGATTCATATTATTAAATAAGCCTCCTTTCATATCAACATTTTGAATTGCAACATTCATATCATTAAATAAGCCTCCTTTCATATCAACGTTTTGAATTGTGAGATTCATAATAATAAATCAGCCTCCTATCATAGGCCTATCAATGTTTTGAATTGTGAGATTCATAATAATAAATGAGCCTCCTTTCATATCAACGTTTTGAATTGTAACATTCATATTATTAAATAAGCCTCCTTTCATATCAACGTTTTGAATTGTGAGATTCATAATAATAAATAAGCCTCCTTTCATATCAACGTTTTGAATTGTAACATTCATATTATTAAATAAGCCTCCTTTCATATCAACGTTTTGAATTGTAACATTCATATTATTAAATAAGCCTCCTTTCATATCAACGTTTTGAATTGTAACATTCATATTATTAAATAAGCCTCCTTTCATATCAACGTTTTGAATTGTAACATTCATATTATTAAATAAGCCTCCTTTCAAATCAACGTTTTGAATTGTGAGATTCATAATAATAAATAAGCCTCCTTTCATATCAACGTTTTGAATTGTAACATTCATATTATTAAATAAGCCTCCTTTCATATCAACGTTTTGAATTGTAACATTCATATTATTAAATAAGCCTCCTTTCATATCAACGTTTTGAATTGTGAGATTCATAATAATAAATAAGCCTCCTTTCATATCAACGTTTTGAATTGTAACATTCATATTATTAAATAAGCCTCCTTTCATATCAACGTTTTGAATTGTAACATACATATTATTAAATAAGCCCCCTTTCATATCAACGTTTTAAATTGTGAGATTCATAATAATAAATAAGCCTCCTTTCATATCAACGTTTTGAATTGTAACATTCATATTATTAAATAAGCCTCCTTTCATATCAACGTTTTGAATTGTAACATTCATTTTATTAAATAAGCCTCATTTCATATCAACGTTTTGAATTGTGAGATTCATAATAATAAATAAGCCTCCTTTCATAACAACGTTTTGAATTGTAACATTCATATTATTAAATCAGCCTCCTTTCATATCAACGTTTTGAATTGTAACATTCATTTTATTAAATAAGCCTCATTTCATATCAACGTTTTGAATTGTGAGATTCATAATAATAAATGAGCCTCCTTTCATATCAACGTTTTGAATTGTAACATTCATATTATTAAATAAGCCTCCTTTCATATCAACGTTTTGAATTGTGAGATTCATAATAATAAATAAGCCTCCTTTCATATCAACGTTTTGAATTGTAACATTCATATTATTAAATAAGCCTCCTTTCATATCAACGTTTTGAATTGTAACATTCATTTTATTAAATAAGCCTCATTTCATATCAACGTTTTGAATTGTGAGATTCATAATAATAAATAAGCCTCCTTTCATAACAACGTTTTGAATTGTAACATTCATATTATTAAATAAGCCTCCTTTCATATCAACGTTTTGAATAGTAACATTCATATTATTAAATAAGCCTCCTTTTATATCAACGTTTTGAACTGTAACATTCATGATAATAAATAAGCCTCCTTTCATATCAACGTTTTGAATAGTAACATTCATATTATTAAATAAGCCTCCTTTTATATCAACGTTTTGAACTGTAACATTCATGATAATAAATAAGCCTCCTTTCATATCAACGTTTTGAATAGTAACATTCATATTATTAAATAAGCCTCCTTTTATATCAACGTTTTGAACTGTAACATTCGTATTATTAAATAAGCCTCCTTTCATATCAACGTTTTGAATAGTAACATTCATATTATTAAATAAGCCTCCTTTTATATCAACGTTTTGAACTGTAACATTCATGATAATAAATAAGCCTCCTTTCATATCAACGTTTTGAATAGTAACATTCATATTATTAAATAAGCCTCCTTTTATATCAACGTTTTGAACTGTAACATTCATATTATTAAATAAGCCTCCTTTCATATCAACGTTTTGAATAGTAACATTCATATTATTAAATAAGCCTCCTTTTATATCAACGTTTTGAACTGTAACATTCATATTATTAAATAAGCCTCCTTTCATATCAACGTTTTGAACTGTAACATTCATATTATTAAATAAGCCTCCTTTTATATCAACGTTTTGAACTGTAACATTCATGATAATAAATAAGCCTCCTTTCATATCAACGTTTTGAATTGTAACATTCATATTATTAAATAAGCCTCCTTTCATAACAACGTTTTGAATTGTAACATTCATATTATTAAATAAGCCTCCTTTCATAACAACGTTTTGAATTGTAACATTCATATTATTAAATAAGCCTCTTTTCATATCAACGTTTTGAATTGTAACATTCATATTATTAAATAAGCCTCTTTTCATATCAACGTTTTGAATTGTAATATTCATATTATTAAATAAGCCTCCTTTCATAACAACGTTTTGAATTGTAACATTCATATTATTAAATAAGCCTCCTTTCATATCAACGTTTTGAATTGTAACATTCATATTATTAAATAAGCCTCTTTTGATATCAACGTTTTGAATAGTAACATTCATATTATTAAATAAGCCTCCTTTTATATCAACGTTTTGAACTGTAACATTCATGATAATAAATAAGCCTCCTTTTATATCAACGTTTTGAATTGTAACATTCATATTATTAAATAAGCCTCCTTTCATATCAACGTTTTGAATAGTAACATTCATATTATTAAATAAGCCTCCTTTTATATCAACGTTTTGAACTGTAACATTCATATTATTAAATAAGCCTCCTTTCATATCAACGTTTTGAACTGTAACATTCATATTATTAAATAAGCCTCCTTTTATATCAACGTTTTGAACTGTAACATTCATGATAATAAATAAGCCTCCTTTCATATCAACGTTTTGAATTGTAACATTCATATTATTAAATAAGCCTCCTTTCATAACAACGTTTTGAATTGTAACATTCATATTATTAAATAAGCCTCCTTTCATAACAACGTTTTGAATTGTAACATTCATATTATTAAATAAGCCTCTTTTCATATCAACGTTTTGAATTGTAACATTCATATTATTAAATAAGCCTCTTTTCATATCAACGTTTTGAATTGTAACATTCATATTATTAAATAAGCCTCTTTTCATATCAACGTTTTGAATTGTAACATTCATATTATTAAATAAGCCTCCTTTCATAACAACGTTTTGAATTGTAACATTCATATTATTAAATAAGCCTCCTTTCATATCAACGTTTTGAATTGTAACATTCATATTATTAAATAAGCCTCCTTTTATATCAACGTTTTGAATTGTAACATTCATATTATTAAATAAGCCTCCTTTCATATCAACGTTTTGAATAGTAACATTCATATTATTAAATAAGCCTCCTTTTATATCAACGTTTTGAACTGTAACATTCATGATAATAAATAAGCCTCCTTTCATATCAACGTTTTGAATTGTAACATTCATATTATTAAATAAGCCTCCATTCATATCAACGTTTTGAATTGTAACATTCATAATAATAAATAAGCCTCCTTTCATATCAACGTTTTGAATTGTAACATTCATTTTATTAAATAAGCCTCCATTCATATCAACGTTTTGAATTGTGAGATTCATAATAATAAATAAGCCTCCTTTCATATCAACGTTTTGAATTGTAACATTCATATTATTAAATAAGCCTCCTTTTATATCAACGTTTTGAATTGCAACATTCATATTATTAAATAAGCCTCCTTTTATATCAACGTTTGGAATTGTAACATTCATATTATTAAATAAGCCTCCTTATATATCAACGTTTTGAATTGTAACATTCATATTATTAAATAAGCCTCCTTTCATATCAACGTTTTGAATTGTAACATTCATATTATTAAATAAGCCTCCTTTCATATCAACATTTTGAATTGCAACATTCATATCATTAAATAAGCCTCCTTTCATATCAACGTTTTGAATTGTGAGATTCATAATAATAAATCAGCCTCCTATCATAGGCCTATCAATGTTTTGAATTGTGAGATTCATAATAATAAATGAGCCTCCTTTCATATCAACGTTTTGAATTGTAACATTCATATTATTAAATAAGCGTCCTTTCATATCAACGTTTTGAATTGTAACATTCATATTATTAAATAAGCCTCCTTTCATATCAACGTTTTGAATTGTAACATTCATATTATTAAATAAGCCTGCTTTCATATCAAAGTTGTGAATTGTAACATTCATATTATTAAATAAGCCTCCTATCATATCAACGTTTTGAATTTTATGATTCATATTATTAAATAAGCCTGCTTTCATATCAAAGTTGTGAATTGTAACATTCATATTATTAAATAAGCCTCCTATCATATCAACGTTTTGAATTTTATGATTCATATTATTAAATAAGCCTGCTTTCATATCAAAGTTGTGAATTGTAACATTCATATTATTAAATAAGCCTCCTATCATATCAACGTTTTGAATTTTATGATTCATATTATTAAATAAGCCTGCTTTCATATCAAAGTTGTGAATTGTAACATTCATATTATTAAATAAGCCTCCTATCATATCAACGTTTTGAATTGTAACATTCATATTATTAAATAAGCCTGCTTTCATATCAAAGTTGTGAATTGTAACATTCATATTATTAAATAAGCCTCCTATCATATCAACGTTTTGAATTTTATGATTCATATTATTAAATAAGCCTCCTTTCATATCAACGTTTTGAATTTTATGATTCATATTATTAAATAAGCCTGCTTTCATATCAAAGTTGTGAATTGTAACATTCATATTATTAAATAAGCCTCCTATCATATCAACGTTTTGAATTTTATGATTCATATTATTAAATAAGCCTCCTTTCATATCAACGTTTTGAATTTTATGATTCATATTATTAAATAAGCCTGCTTTCATATCAAAGTTTTGAATTGTAACATTCATATTATTAAATATGCCTCCTTTCATATCAACGTTTTGAATTGTAACATTCATATTATTAAATAAGCCTCCTATCATATCAACGTTTTGAATTTTATGATTCATATTATTAAATAAGCCTCCTTTCATAACAACGTTTTGAATTGTAACATTCATATTATTAAATCAGCCTCCTTTCATATCAACGTTTTGAATTGTAACATTCATTTTATTAAATAAGCCTCATTTCATATCAACGTTTTGAATTGTGAGATTCATAATAATAAATAAGCCTCCTTTCATATCAACGTTTTGAATTGTAACATTCATAATATTAAATAAGCCTCCTATCATATCAACGTTTTGAATTTTATGATTCATATTATTAAATAAGCCTCCTTTCATATCAAGGTTTTGAATTTTATGATTCATATTATTAAATAAGCCTGCTTTCATATCAACGTTTTGAATTGTGAGATTCATAATAATAAATAAGTCTCCTTTCATATCAACGTTTTGAATTGTAACATTAATATTACAAAATAAGCCTCCTTTCATATCAACGTTTTGAATTGTGAGATTAATATTATTAAAAAGAACTCCTTTTTCTTTTACAGCGGATTGCTTGAGTAAATATGATTGCTGGAGCTACTGTGGTGGTGTTTTTGCTGATGCGTGTGAAAATAACGAATGCATCTGTAAACGACATTAAAATAAAATTTGCTCACGTAACACGTGTACTGTACTACTGATATGTAATAAAACATAACTTGACACTGAATATTGTATCGAGTTTCATTATTTATATTACCAATTTAAAGAAAAAATCAAGCGGACTTGCATGGTTTACTACACAGTGATATAACCAGCAAGCTATCTAAACACAATAGCAGTCATAACAATGCCTTTTCACCATACTTAGAACATACCTAATGTTTCAAGTGGATTTGTATTCACCTGAGGCAAGTTCCATGATCTTTCTAGCTACATTACTACACTTATTACGCAGGTAAGTATACTTGTCTCAATAGCCCTGACTCCTCTACACCCGGCGCTATGCAGTGATACAGGGGCACATTCTTCAGGCTATTCCCCATTTCAGCTTAGTTGATAGGCTTTTCCCTCTACTCACACTCTCTACGATCAGTGAAAGGGAAGCTGCTACTGTCCATCTTGCTAACGTTCGACTGATTTACTTTCAATATAGTGACAAATTTTATTATTGAGAGTGTTTTGCCGGCAATCTATGTTTCGAAAATTTATACTAAGCGTTTATATTTCATTTTATTGGTATTTATATCAACTGATACATTAAAAAACTACTGACAGCAGAAGATAAATGTTTTCTTGACTGCTAGTTGCTGCTCTACAGCATACACAATGGGAGGGACAATCTACCATGTGTCACTCCCCCTGACTTCATAATACGAACCACATTGCTCAATTTAATTAATTACTACTTGAAAATATTGTAAGATTTTAAATAATTCCACACCTATTTACCTAGTCTCTCGCTCCACACTTTTAGCATCCCACCACAACCGTGATACACGTTCACAGCATAACCTTGTTCTATCAATTCCATTCCATCAAACATCTCTCTACTCTGCTTCCTTCATAATACACACAGCTCGTTCCTGGGATTTCTTGTCACAGGAAATCAGGAGCAGTCGGAGTCTAAAATCTTTTAAGTACACTCTACTTAGAAATGTTTTTAATGAACAGAACTAGACTCTTGTGGAAGTTTCTAAATAGTCTTAAATGACCAAGTTGTTATTGTTTCTCCTTTCTCTTCTTTTTCCTTTTCTTTTTTATTATCTTGATATATTACTTAATCATTTGTATTTGTATGTCATTTAGTACGACTTTGCTAATCAACATTTTATGTCCTGTAACCCACACGTATTCTCCTATTAGTATATTAACTGTATAATACAGAGTGTTTCAAAATGCGGGGCATAATTTCAGGTATGTATTTCCCACATGTAGACAATCAAAATAGTTCATTACAACATGTGTCCGGAAATGCTTCATTTCCGAGTTATGGCCTACACAACATTGAAATTCACCGGAACGTTTTTCTTTCCGCAGGTCGTTGCCGTCAAAGGAGACATTAAGAGGGCACTCTGACAGTTCATTCCGAGGCGATGGTTACATTCAATGTTGTGTAGGCGTTAGACTGTGCGACATGTATTCAAATCAAGAGCTGGCAGAGATACACTTCATGTACGGTAAGGCGGACGGCAATGCTGCGCTGGCTCGTCGTTTGTACCAGGAGAGGTACCCACAGCGACAATGTCCAGATCGGAAGACATTTGTACGTCTCCATTACCGCCTGTGCGAGTATAGAAAATTTAACTCTCCTGGTTTGGGAAGGGGACGACCAAGATCTACAACTCCAGAAGTACAGGAGGAGATTCTGGAGGCTGTGAACATGACTCCTTCTATCAGCACACGAGGGTAGCATTGCAAGTCAATGTTCCTCATACGACTGTCTGGAGACTGTTGAAAGAGTATCAATTGTATCCTTATTATTTGCAACGTGTACAGGCCCTGTCACCAGTAGATTACCCTGCACGAGTTAGGTTCTGTCAGTGGTTCTTGCAGCAGTGTGGTGTAAATCCGAACTTTCCTGCCTTAGTATTGTTTACAAATGAAGCACAGTTCACACGAGATGGCATAACAAATTTCCACAATCAGCATGTATGGGCGTATGAAAACCCACGTGCAACTGTTCCATCTCATCACCAGGTGCGGTTCTTCCTCAACATGTGGGCCGGTATCATTGGTGATCGATTAGTTGGACCCCATGTACTTGTAAACAGACTTACGGGGCAGGCGTACACAAACTCCCTGGAAAACAGCAATATGGCGATGTATTGTCGATATCCAATACTGTAATTGTAATGAACGTGTGGTATGGCGCAAGTCAAGTATCAGAGTTAATCAGTGTAGACGTGCCTTCTTAGATGTTCATTATGTGATGGTTGTGTGAGGACTGTGTCACAGGAAGAGCATTATCGACAAAATTAAATATACATCATTAATCAACATCAAACAACCCAACGTATAATACATTGGCATTTATAATTAAACCATATAAACTTGAAAAATATTCAAATATTCAAATAGTTGCGTGACACAAACCATGATACATACGTTTCTGAATGGTGGAAATATATATATTATTGTGAAACAGAAATAGGAATATAATAAATGTAATTACGTAATTTTGCAACTCTTCATATTCATAATACTTTTTATTTTAGTTTTATATTTTATTATTTTTATCACTTTTTAAATCATGTCATTTTATTATCTCATATGTGAAGACTTGCATTTATATATATATATATATATATATATATATATATATATATATATATACAGACGTGGACAAATTATTAACAAAATTGACGATTTTTATGATATTTTGTTTACAAAATTTGACTTTTCAATTTAGACTACAGTTGACAATTTTGGATATTTCCATCATTACAGTAGAGAGAAATATGCAAAAATGTCAACTGTAGTTCAAATTGAGGAGTCAAGTTTTGTAAAAATATATAATAAAAATCTTCAATTTTGCTAATAATTTGTAGATTAGCAAAAATGTCAACTGCATTGAAGAGTCAAATTTTGTAAAAATATAAAACAAAAATCTTCAGTTTTGCTAATAATTTGGAAATATCCAAAATGTCAGCTATAGTCCAAGTTGAAGAATCGAATTTTGTAAAAATATACAATAAAAATCTTCAGTTTTGCTAATAATTTGTAAATATGCGAAAATATCAAATGTAGTCCAAATTGAGGAGTTAAATTTTGAAAAATATGCAACACAAATCTTCAATTTTGCTAACAATTTGGAATTACACAAAAATGTCAACTGTAGTCTAAATTGAAGAATCATGTTTTGTAAAAATATATAATAAAAATCTTCAGTTTTGCTAATAATTTGTAAATATGCGAAAATATCAAATGTAGTCCAAATTGAGGAGTTAAATTTTGAAAAATATGCAACACAAATCTTCAATTTTGCTAACAATTTGGAAATACACAAAAATGTCAACTGTAGTCTAAATTGAAGAATCATGTTTTGTAAAAATATATAATAAAAATGTTCAATTTTGCTAATAATTTGTCCACGTCTGTATATATATATATATATATATATATATATATATATATATGTAAATAAATATTTTTTTTGTAATCTATACGTGTATTTTAAGTAAGAGACAATCAAGGCAGTCATACAGAATGTCAATGTGTATCACAGCAATGTTGCTTTTTAATATGTCTCATTTTGCATGCCACTAAATATGTTTTGTATTTGTAGATATTATGTAGAGAACACTGATATTGCTGAAATGTACTTCGTATCTGATGATGTTGGCGTAGACCAATGAAAACGTTCATTCGTCTTTTAAATATGTATTGTAAAGGTGTAGCACCTTAAACATATGCTGTGAAGTCAGTGACTGAAATAAATACTTTTAAGAACCATAACACTGTTATGTCTCTCTGACAACTTCAATATTTTTACTGCATGTAATAGACACTACTTATTTCCGAAAAGTAGACTATTCTCAGACATGTAAAGTTGTTTAGTTTAATACAATTTATTTTTTACTTGTCCTATATAAAATATATTAAAATTTACATAATGCTTTGTTACCTAATTTTTCTATTTTCAAAGAAATGAGCATTACTGTAGCGTACCTTTTGCATAAATGCATGTTAAATCCAGTGTACAAAATATCAGAGTTCTACATCTAATGGTTGTGGAGTTACGAAATAATATGTGTGAAAATTTTTAAATTTTGAAAAATTTAATTGAAAGTAAAAACTGATTTCTAAAAAATATTATTAGTAACCTTTTTATACTTTTATCAGATATTTAAGTTCTAATGAGTCTTTTTGAGGTACCTTGTAATTTAGGTCCAATTGTGAGTTTATTTCCTCATAAAATTTTAGAAATTTAGAGCCTGTATTTTCTGATATTTGTGGTCGTTCACGTACATACACTCTTAAAGCTAGTGGAATTATGAAAAATAGAATTCTTAGAGAAACAAACAGGCGTATTGAAAAGCAAACGAAAAAGCGGCAGTGGGATTGTTCTGAAAATAATATGGGTAATTTCGATAGGAATGCATTTAAGCTTGTGTAGAGAAGGTTACATTCCAACTGTGAATGATGTACTAAAAGAGCCAAAGAGAAGTTGGGTTTCTCTGCGTCTCTATCATCTCTCTAGCCAATAATGACAAACATTGGGTTCCGCTGTAAAAAGAATAACATGACACAGAAATATTTCATGGAATGTCAAGACATAATTGGGTTGCGTGATCAGTTTCTTCATGCCAAAACTAGTAATATGCTTTACAAGAGCGGTATGTTGAAGTTTTCATGTTCGAGGAAAAGTTTGAAAAAGCGAAACGTATTTGAGCTTTTTTAATTTCCGAGAATTGAAAGAAAACATACCGCTCGTGTATCGTACATTATTTTGTGCGAAGATCGTTTATTACATACCTGAAAGAGGAATTTCTAATTAGTTGCAATGAAATCTCCACCTTGGTTTCTGTTCAATGACGGCAAATTTGGAAAACAAAAATATCTATCTTCAACATTGTTGCTTTAAAATATTTTCTGTGTTTACTATACTCCAGCAGGCCGTGATATACGTCTGTCTTCCCCCCCAGTCTATAAATGCGAACTTAAAACAAACGCTAAAGTTATGTAATGATTTTTTTTTCATTTTAGTATTTTAACAATATTATTTATATAACATATTGCAGTAATAACATCGGAAAGTTTAATTTTGCCGGTCTTGTTGATTTTTTCACGGCTTCCTTAATGTTACTTGAATCATCAATGCAGTAACTTTAGTGTAGTTGTAGAGATTACTTAATTTTTGCAAATATTTAAAAACAATAATTAACAGTGCAATTTAGGTGAAATTGCAGTGGTAAGTATCCAATTTATAATTATTACGAGGGGGGATCCAGGAAATAACGACCGTTTTGTTGTAATGATTAAAAAAAATATATATTTATTTGAAAAAACAAAGTCTGTTACATGACTGAAGCTTCCTTTACTTCTCTGCATAATCACCACCTACATTTAAACATTTGTCGTATCTGTTCACTAGCTTTAGAATTCCTGTGTTATACTCCTCTGCCGCCAGTTCATTAAGCCAGGTGTTCACTGTCTTCTTCAACTCTTCATCACTTCCAAAACGCGTACCACCCAGAAAGTCTTTCAGCTTAGTGAAAAGGTGAAAATCGCTAGGAGCAAGGTCTGGACTATAGGGCGGATGATCAAAGATTTCCCAACAGAATTGATCCAGCAATTCTCGAGTTGAACATTTCGCACCATTTTCTCACATTTCTTTCATTCATTACAGTATCACCATACACTTCTTTCAATTGCCGGTAAATTTCTGCAGGTTTCAAATGTCGGGCATTCAAAAATCAATCACACTCCTCACCTCACAGTCGCGACTGGGATTATCAATCACGTCGTTCATTTTGAAGTAACACAAAATGCACAATGGCGACTTGTTGCATCCAGTACTCACAACATTATGAGAACACATGTTAAGGAAGCCAGTTGACCTTCAAACAAGGAAGGGGAGTCAGCTGCGCGGCGGGTATGCGCGAACGGTCGTTATTTCCTGGATCCCCCTCGTACTATATTGAACGTCTCTAAAAATAATATGTTAAAAGCCTAAAGCAGTAAAATCAATATTTCACCTAAGCGGTAAGAAGAGGGAAATTGTTATGTGTGTTAGGTTGGGAATACTGAATGTGGAATTTTACACTTTCCGCGGATTGGTTTTGTGCGGAAACCAAGCAACTACGCACGATCTCGCACAAAAGTATATGATCAACTGCACGTCTCTTGAAGAAACATGGATAAAAATGTGAACACGCCAAAAGATAAACTAAAATCATGACAATGAGTGATGACGATCCAGTTCCGCGTGCGTTGATTGGTAGAGGTTCCAGGATTATAGCAGGCTACTCCATGCCGGTAGTGAACAGGATTTTGTAAAAATAATAGCTTACAGGTGTTGAAATCACGTTCAGCTAAGGATTATTAAGAAGAAATGGAGAGCGACACTTGAAAAATGTTTTCAGGAGCAGCTTTTACCTAATATTCCACCTAATTCTATGATCGTTATGGATAACGCAATACATGATACGTATACTAGTGTTCTACCAAGAGTATGAACTTTCTTTTGAAACGTTCGATAGTCCTCTTGCCTTCCTGGAAAACTGACCTACTACTATTTTAAAAACCAGCGAGGCAACCTCCTCTATTCGTGAAACGCATAATAATAATAATAATAATAATAATAATAATAATAATAATAATAATAATAATAATAATAATAATAATAATAATAATAATAATAATAATAATAATTTTCTTAAAAAGATTAGGAAAGAAACAGTGTTGAAATGATATAAAACCATGTAGTCTAACATCTGATATCTTCAGTGGCGGCTCGTGCCTTTCTTTGATGGGTGTTCACAAAAAAAAATATATTGGTAATGAACACACTAATATATTCTCATATAGCTGAGTCACATGTCTGAGATAAACCAGTTCTAATATGCATGTACCAAATCTACGCATATAAACCAAAATTAAAACCATTAAACAAGAGCAGAGTAAAATTAATTCATAGGACTCACCTTCACTGCTGTTGTAGATAGTGTTGAAGATCTAGATTTATTTGTAGAGAAACTCCATGCGCCTAGTTTTGAGAGACGCAAATTTATCAATAACTTTATTATTGAAGTCTCTAATGTCGTTAACAAGTTTTTTTTTTTTTTTTTTTTTTTTTTTTTTTTTTTTTTTTTTTTTTTTTTTTTTTCCATTACCAACATAGGCAATGTGCTTAATCGGTCTTCTGTCCTCGTGTTACGGAGGAATGTTTTAATCCTCTTTTAATTTAACACACAATTTCAAACACGTCCGTCTCCAAACTTCAAGAGTTACTGCATGGCTAATTATATATTTATCCATGGTTACTGTTTCAACTTTCAATACGTACCAATGCAGCTTGTATTTTCCATACTTTGCTGAACAAAAGACAACAGAATCAGCCCCAGTGCGTAACGGTATTTTGAAAAGAAAGAGTAAAGAGAGAAAACGAGGAAAGAGGGAGAAAGGAACAGGGTGCCAGACCCAGAAGAGATAGAGCATCTCTCTTTGTCTGTCATTAGCACGTTAATACCTGTGCGAGCCGGAGATATTGTAACCATTGTAACAAACCAGAAAATATTCTCGCCTCAGGCTATTCCACCCTGCTAGAGAAAAATTGTGCGAGCTGCTGTCAACCTGTCCAATCGAGATTTAAAGACACACGACACACGAACGGGACATTCTCTCGAGACGAAAAATTTAGGAACGTCATTGCACATTGGGAAGTAATAGATGTAATAATATTAATACAGTAATACGTATGATTATTTTTGGTTTTTAAGGTGTTCACATGCTCCTGTGCTCATATGGAGGAACCGCCGCTGGATATCTTCTTCTGCCTCGGACTTTTCTCTCGTTCATCATTTTTCTTTCAGTGCATCCTTCAGTAAGCAGTTTCTTCTCAGCCAGTGACCAAAAAACTTCATTTGCCTCTTCCTGATAAGTTGCGGCATCATTCTTTCTTCACCCACTTTTTCCAACACAGTTTCATTTCTTATTCTGTCTGTTCATTTCACACGTTCCATTCTTCTCCATATCCACATTTCAAATGCTTCTATTCGCTTCGCTTCAATTCCTGTTAATGGCCATGTTTCAGCTCCATACAACACCACAATCCATACAAAGCACTTTACTAGTCTCAACCTTACTTCTTTTTCGAGGAGCAAGTCAGATTATTATTATAATGTACATTTTAAAATCTTGCACAGAATAGGGACCGATGGCGGGCTTATGTGAGGGCGGCAATGAACGTGCGAGTTCCTTAACAGACATAAGTAAATAAGTATTAAACTTAAATTCAGGCTTGCTCAATCGTTAGCTTTCGAAAAATTGGAAGTGACATATCGAATTCTGTTCAATTTTTGTTATTGTTGGACGCATGGAAACGATTCTTGCATAAGGCATACTCGAATTAAAAACAAGGGCCTTTTGAAGGCCATCACGCAACTTAAGAAACTTCGAAAATTGCGCTAATTGTGGGAAATGAAAACGTATTATTACATTTTAAGGAAAATATATAATTAACTAATTTAAGCGAAACTAATTATTTCAGCAATAGATAAATATTGGAAAACAAAATCAGTTAAAAAATAAGAAGAAAAAAAGAAAGAGAAACCTTAGTAATTTTGCATTTCGAAATATAAGTTCCAAATGTATTTTCTCCCTAGGGCATCAACGTACTGATAGAGGCAAATGAGTAGGTTAAATACAAGAATTCATGTAAGGTGAAACAGAAAAATTGCATTGCTGCTAATATATATAGGTCTCCACATACTGAATTCTTCACTAAATCGTCTTCACACACTGAACTAACTCGAGTTGAGGTACGTATTGGGTGAATTGTTTCTGTTTATTTTTTATACTGTTATTGGCACAAGTGGCCTTTTAATATATCACAATATATGATTAATGTTAAGATAGATAACGAAATCTGAAGGTGTAATCAGACCGTACAGCGACAACTAGTTACAATGAGGATTCTATAATTCTCTTTATCTTAATATATAAAAGAGAATGTGGTTATGTATGTATGTTCTTTTTATATATCTACACACTTTGACCGATATTTGCCGAAGTTTGCACATTTCACCTTCATAACCAGGAGAAAAATATGGGCTATCTCAAAATTGGACAAATGGAAGTTACATTAATTTAGAAAATAAAATTAAATATGACCAAACGTTCCTGTATAATATTAAAATGCAATCTTCTACTGTCAATTGTTCTTTATTACTCTCTGTTGTATTTAACATCGACTTTCACGAGGCCGTGGAAAAAATGACACGAAATTAAATTTAATAACATTTGTTGATACATCATGACGACCAAAAACTTGACAATTAATGCAATAAGAATCTTTGCAGTACAGAACTGTATTATGAGATTCTTGATACAGTTTAAGATAGTAAGCAGACTGTTTTTATCCAACTGAAATCCCTAATTCTTAAAAAAAAAAAAAAAAACAAGGATTGCCACCACATAATAATACTTAATATTGAATCACCAATAGCAAAGTATTAACACACCAAAATTATGGAATACTGTAGAACAAGAATTGTTGTGAAAAACTCATGAACACATAGTAGAAGTGACAATATTAACTGAGAAAACGAAAGGAGAACATGTTTTTATCACAGGTATTCCCATGATACCCACAAACATGTCCTCCGATTTATAAACAACTGTAAATTCAGTGCGTCTAGCGTTTGTAATGGTCATATTAAAATAAAGCTCAAAGACAGTCGCTCAAAATTGCAGACATTAACTTAGAAACTGCGTGTTTTCCACACCCTCAACTAACCTATGTGGCTTGCCCTCGAACATTAAAGTTATATATAGGCTATATTTATGCAAAGAGGGAAAAAACAAGGAATTTTACACATATCAAAAACAATTCAATGGTACCTTTGTCTTGTTGCCAATATACATAGTATGTGAGTGTACGCAAATCCACTGAAAATAATACGGTATTAATTCTAATATCACGTCTCTCAAAATGTTGTTCATGTCCGAAAATGTGTTACTGAGAAGTTCTATCTGTATAGTCACGTTGCCAATATAGTAAGTTAAGCGTTGGGCAAAATACAGTCTCTTAATTTTAAAATAAAAATATAAAGTGCTGTAAGAGCCATACCCGGTAGGTCTCACTGCAGGCGATGCCTCAGTGAGATAGAAACCCTTGGATATGTCCTGGGAGCCTGCCCTTATGCCGAAACATTGCATATACATAGGCATTAGAACTAAACTAGTCGATGCCCTTAGAAAACTAAAATACAACGTCTATGAAGAATTCCACGGAACTGCCGACAATGGCAGTAACAGACGAATTGACATAATCGCCATTAGCGAATCCCTGTCTCAGGGTATGATAATCGACCCACCATCAGGTTTGAAACGTATAAAGAACAGCCTGAAGTCGTACATGAGGAGAAACGAGCAATCTACGTACCAACCATCCCGTATTATAAAGATAAATACCAACTTCACGATATCAGTCTTACGGGATTGATGTTTGGAGTAAGAGGAACGATACCTAACTTCTCTTCTCAATTCTGTAAGACCCTAGGACTGCACAATCGTTTCTGAATGAACTGGCCCTCCTCATAATTAGAGAGTCAGTCAAATTCATACGGAACCACCTATATGGACTCTAATTCAGTGTACTGAAAAAACTGACGCACCATTAGCATTTGTCTTTCTCTTATTAGCTTTCATTGCTTCTTTCATTGTAATTTTTTTTTTATTCTGTATACTGCCATTGTTTGTTTTTGTAATTGTATACTTGTTTCTTACTCTGTTATTTTTCACAATCTATTTGTTTTTGTATTGTTTTGTGTGCTTTGTCTAATGACAGCCTCTAATTTGAGGAAGCTCTAGTAAATAAAAATATAATATAATATAATATAATATAATATAATATAATATAATATAATATAGTCCACACCTGTGGAGTAACGGTCAGCGCGTCTGGCCGCGAAACCAGGTGGCCCAGGTTCGAAGCCCGGTCGGAACAAGTTACCTGGTTGAGGATTTTTCCGGGGTTTTCCCTCAACCCAATACGAGCAAATGCTGGGTAACTTTCAGTGCTGGATCCCGGACTCATTTCACCGGCATTATCACCTTCATTTCATTCAGACGCTAAATAATATAGATGTTGACACAGCGTCGTAAAATAACCCAACAAAATAAAATAAAATAAAATATAATATAATATAATATAATATAATATAATATAATATAATATAATATAATATAATATAATATAATATAATATAATATAATATAATATAATATAACATAATATAATATAAGTGATTTTAATATCTCATACCAGACTCTCGGAGAAAAAAATCGAAGAAGAATAATGAATTTGTTCAACAAAAATACAAGAGGAGAGTGTAATAGTAACAAAAGGAATCTTAAGACCAGTCCAAAGACAAAATAATGTCACATCAAAATTTTACAGATAGAAATAGAAAGTTTGTTTGCATAAACTCCTTCTCAGATACTTTTTAATACGATACGATAATATGGCATGTAGTCATTTACAAGTTCAAAATTAATTTTTCTACCTTGTTTTTCTAGAATTCAGTTCTTGTTTACCTAATTGCTTAACTCCATGATTATATTATATTTATGTATGATCATCATATAGGATCGTGTGCCTGTGTAAAGAAATAAATTCTATATTTTAAAAAATCTAACCTTATATACAGTTTGCTCTTATTTAACATGTAGCCAATCTACCCCATACCAAGTGCCAACCTGCGTCCAGGGTGGAGTAAGTTGATTAAATCTGCAAGTTTCAAAATAATACAAAATTTCAAATTTAAATCGTGGTGAAATCTAAATTCAAATATATTTACACATAGCCAAAGAACCAGTAGAACGACCATCTTTGACGATTTCATAAAATGTTATCCAAATTACAGAAAAAAAAATGAAATTTAAAATTTGAGCCAATCTGCCTCCCTCTCCCCTATGCTTTATATTAATAATAAAATTCAATGGTTGAGCTGTTTGGACTTTTGCCATTGCTAATAATTGTAAAAATTGTAGCACAACCTTTCGAAGAGTGGATCTCTCTTCGTCGTCAGTTGAAAACCTACTGTGGGAATCGTTACAAATAGCTAGCCTGTCTGACTGAACAAAGACTGGCCCTACACAGGCCCTTAGCTTAAGGCTTTAAACTAATACCTTCATATTAAGCCTACATTCTGCAAAAACCAACACACTATATTCTACATGTAAATATGTGGACAATGGCATTTGATAAAAGATAAAAATGATGACTTCTTCTTCTTCTTTAATTCAAGGTATGGGCATATGCCTGTTCCGGCTTCACAGTGTATCCGTCCAAAGCTTCCTAGGTCTTCCCGAATGTCTTCTCCCTCTAATTGATCATTCTTCTTGAGATTCTTTCTGATGTCATTCTATTGACATGTTCAGCCCACTGATTTCTATAATTCTTAATTTTTTCTTCTAGGGAAAAGATCGTCAATTCTTTTCTTATTTTATTATTTCTAATTTTATCCGATATAGTACATCCCTTGACTGACCTTAGAAACTTCATTTCAGCAGCCTGTAATTTTTTACTGTCAGCTGTGTCATCGTCCATGTTTCTGATCCAAATAGCAAAGATGGTACTGCCATTACTTTTTAAATTAAATTTGTGTTTCTTTTGTTGCTTTACTTTTGAAATGTCTGTTTATTGTACCACACAGCTGCTGAAATTTGGCGACTTTATATTTGCAGTCACTTTCATGTTTATACGTGAGCTGAGTACCTAGGTATTTAAAACTTGTTACTTGTCCTAGAGGAGTGTCCTTTAAAACAATTTTTGTCCTTACGTAAGAATGATGACATTTTTGTGATATTATAAAAATGTGTGAATGCTGTTCATTGTTTAGCTACTTATTTATTTCATTATTTCAAACTATTAATTGCAGGTGCCTGTGTAAGAGTCCACTGTAAAATGTCAACCACTCGTCGTGTGTTCCTCTTTGCGGTTCTACTCGTAACAATGGTAAATTTTAAAATCATGTAGGCTATTTAATTTAAGTCAAATATTGTACTTTGTAATTTTTCCTGCTTTGAAGTGCCATAACCAAATTACGAAAATGAGCATGAAGAGAAATTAAAGGCTCATTTATTCAGTTTTTTCAATGATTGTTTGAATACAATGAATAAGTTTCTAACAACCATCTTCTCTGCAAGCATCATTAAAAATAATAAAAAATGTACTCGCAAAAAGTAAGAGAGATAAGCAAATAAACACAAAGTAGGTCAATATATCGACAGTGACATCCTGAACTTGGTAAAACCCTTGTTCTGCAATGGCATTACATATTAACTTTTGTTGAAACCTCATGCAATGTTTGAATTAAATATGTCATCCTTTTATGAACTGTTTCAGATGCATGGCAAATACAGCCCCAAAGACACGGTTGGTCTGCAATAACACAAGTTCCAGACTTTTTTTAAAAGTCGTAAAAAAGCACAAAAACGAAGAAAAACACATGCAACATACTGTATAAGCACAGAATAACAGAAAATTATCCTAATGCACGTATCTGAAAATTAATGTTTGTATATGAGATGAACCCGCCTTAAATTGTAACACGTCTACCAGAATAAAACATCTACCTACTAGCAATTGACTCTTATTTATTTCTATGCGTCGACGCTAGGACCTCAGTGTCCAACCCACGTGACATAAAAGTAAAGATTGTTCTACATTTCACCTCATGTTCAAACTAATAACAGGACTAAAATTATTGAGTTACATCCAATAAAATTGTTCATAACTCTTTAATATTCATGTCCACGGATACTTCAGAATCATAGCTTTCAGTCATGTTACATTACTATGATGTATCGGATGTATTATAACTCCAACAGTTGTTTGCGGAAGTACTGATACTTTCACAATGATACACTGATCACTCAATAATGTGGTCACTCTCGGGGGTCTAGTGTAGTGGCTGCAGGAAGTTTGATTTAGGTTCGATAATCTCTTATATTCAAATCAAGAGTATGCTTGGATCAGTATTGCCTCGCCAGAACACACTCCAGTCTCTTTGGTGTACATGCTGACAGAACACTGCCCAGTCTCTTTGGTGTACACGTTGCCAGAACACGGCCCAGTCTTTTTTTGTGTACGCGTTGAAAGAACATGGCCAGTTTCTTTGTTGTACGCGTTGCCAGAACACGGCCCAGTCTCTTTAGTGTACACGTTGCCAGAACACGGCCCAGTCTCTTTGGTGTACACGTTGCCAGAACACTGCCCAGTCTCTTTGGTGTAAGCGTTACCAGAACACGGTCCAGTCTCTTTGGTGAACGCGTTGCCAGAACACTGCCCAGTCTCTTTGTTGTACGTGTTGCCAGAACACGGTCCAGTCTCTTTGGTGTACACGTTGCCAGAACACGATCCAGTCTGTTATTGTGTACGCGTTGAAAGAACATGGCCAGTTTGTTGTACGCGTTGCCAGAACACGGCCCAGTCTCTTTGGTGTACACATTGCCAGAACACGGCCCAGTCTGTTTGGTGTACGCGTTGCCAGAACACTGCCCAGTCTCTTTTGTGTACGCGTTGCCAGAACACGGCCCATTCTGTTTGGTGTACACGTTGCCAGAACACGGTCAGTCTCTTTGGTGTACACGTTGCCAGAACACGGCCCAGTCTTTTTCTGTGTACGCGTTGAAAGTACATGGCCAGTTTCTTTGTTGTACGCGTTGCCAGAACACGGACCAGTCTCTTTAGTGTACACGTTGCCAGAACACGGCCCAGTCTCTTTGGTGTACACGTTGCCAGAACACTGCCCAGTCTCTTTTGTGTACGCGTTGCCAGAACACGGCCCATTCTCTTTGGTGTACACGTTGCCAGAACACGGTCCAGTCTGGTGTACACGTTGCCAGAACACGGCCCATTCTCTTTGGTGTACACGTTGCCAGAATACGGCCCACTATTTTTTTGTGTACGCGTTGAAAGAACATGGCCAGTTTCTTTGTTGTACGCATTGCCAGATCACGGCCCAGTCTCTTTGGTGTACACGTTGCCAGACCACGGCCCAGTCTTTTTTTTGTGTACGCGTTGAAAGAACATGGCCAGTTTCTTTGTTGTACGCATTGCCAGAACACGGCCCAATCTCTTTGGTGTACACGTTGCCAGAACACGGCCCAGTCTCTTTGGTGTACACGTTGCCAGAACGCGGCCCAGTCTCTTTGGTGTACGCGTTGCCACAACACGGCCCAGTCTCTTTTTTGTGTACGCGTTGAAAGAACACGGCCAGTCTCTTTGGTGTACGCGCTGACAGAACACGGTACAGTTTCTTTGGTGTACGCGTTGCCAGAACACGCCCCAGTCTATTTGGTGTACATGTTCATAGAACACGCCCCAGTCTATTTGGTGTACACGTTCATAGAACACGCCCCAGTCTCTTTGGTGTACATGTTGACAGAACACGCACTATTCTCTTTGGTGTACGCGTTGCCAGAACATGCCCCAGGCTCTTTGGTGTATGCGTTGCCAGAACACGGTCCAGTCTCTTTGGTGTACACTTTGCCAGAACACGGTCCAGTCTCTTTGGCGTACGCGTTGACAGACTACGGTCCAGACTCTTTGGTGCACTCGTTGACAGAACACGCCTCAGTCTCTTTGGTGTACGTGTTGCCAGAACACGGTCCAGTCTCTTTGGTGTATTCGTTGACAGAACACGCCCTAGTCTATTTGGAGTACATGTTGACAGAACACGCCTCAGTCTCTTTGGTGTACAAGTTGACAGAACACCTTGCAACCCTAGGCTGGAGTAACTTGGTTTGGCTTGAATTTTCGAGAGCTGGACCCAGAACAGATCCAAGTTCTTAGGCTTACAGTAGCCTACTCGACCTTATATATAGATATACAGGCCTATAAATGCGACAATTTTGCAAGTCCTAAAGGTGGACTGGGTTGCATTTGTAAATCCGGTATTGATAGATGGTGCATACTGATGAAGATGTTATACAGAGACAAGGTAAGTACCTAATAAACTCCAGAACTCTTCCTCCAAACCCTTCCTAAATCAGCATTGGAAACCTGTATTAGCCCGAAGAATTCATCGCTGTATATTTTTAAATATTACGACGTAACAGATAAAGTGACGGGAATAAGTAGAGTCTTTGTGTAATGGTAGGCTAAAGGAAAAGGGAAGTGCCCCGAGAAAATTCCTCTGCAGCGGCTGTTTTATCCATTACAAATTCCATCACGACCTGGCCAGAAATCCAATCTGTGCAGACTGCCTAGTCGACAAGTGTACTACCGCTTTAGCCTTACAGACTCGGCGGGGTTTTGCATAACATTTCAGAGCTAGAGCTGATTATCCTATATCAACCTTCTTCAAGAAGTCATGTTCAATGTCAAAACGAACATTTTCAAAAATCAGCGCTTCACGGAAGTCAACCTAGGACTTCCAAATATGGGTTAAAGTGCAAACACTTGGAATTATTTTTCAGAGAACAATGACTAAGTTTCTTTTCCCATGCAACGATAATATATTTTTTGTAGGATCATGCCCTTTTTTCCTACTTACCATTAGTGTTTACATCCTTCGTAAGTTGACAATACTGCACTTTCTCTGGTTCCTATACAGATAAAAGATATCCCAGTGCTGTTATAAGTGCTTACAGCGCTAGTGTGCTCTTATAACCAGGCTTCGAGACTTCGGACCCAATAGAGCACTTCATTGGGAAATCTGCATAACGGCATGCTGAGTATAGTGGTAAAGCGTACAGTGGGTGGGGGTACTGTGGAATGAATGCCAACAAATACGCAAAGAAACGCTCTGAATTTGAAGGTTCTGACGAATAATATGGTGTTCATACAAACCCATTTTCAAACTGTGTCTGTAACTATTACACGGTTAGAGAAGTCAGAGCAAGAGATGCCGGAAGCTCTCAGATTAATTTAGAAAATGACGCAAAGAATTAATGAGACACCAAGTACACCGGTTACTGAACGTGTAAAACAGAAGTGGAAATCAATTTTATGTCAAAATAACGGATATGGAACATTGAGTAACATAAACAGTAAATTAGTGGGCATAGAGTCACCCGAGAATAAAGGACTGTCTCTTAGAGACTGCAATGATGTTAAGTTTTTTCGTTTTGCTCCTATCTCGTCATGCGACGTGGAGCGTAGCTTTCCACAGTACAAACTTTGGCAGATAACCGAAAAAGATTTACGTTTGGGACACTGAGAATGTATCTTGAAGTAGGTAGGCCTAAATTGCAATTCGGTACTGTAACTGCACTTCCCAAAGGCGACCAATAGTATAAATGAAAAAAATTAAAATTGCTACATGCTTATTTCCACCATTACCACTGTGTATAATTAAACACAAATGCTTATAAAAGACAGGAGAATAAGGCTTTTCACATTCTTTTGAAATTGTCATTGTGTAATGTGCATTTACTTTCAGAATGTACATATGTGTGTGTTTCCCCATACTACCGTAGATTACTCTAAATAGCAACGTTGTTGCCTCAATACATCTCTACCTACCTGCAGCGAGTCAACAACCTACAGTGCATGCACAGTAAACTTATTGTATGGGGTCCAAAGTCTCGAGGCCTGGTTATAACCTGAGGTAAGAAGTTCGTGCCGAAACTGTTAAGTTGTGTGAGCTTGGACTATACAGACTGGAAGGGGACTGATACGTCAAAATTTAAGACGCGATTCTACTGTGTTAAATGTAACAAAACTTTTATTACATTTTTACTTCGATGAAGCACTGTTAAGTAGCAAAAAAGTAGTCTTTGCCTATTGTTTGCAGCGATCTATTACAGTAATGGCCCGAGAGAAATGGCTGATTGCTATACACCTAGATAGATAAAAATAATCTGAACAGTTAGTGTCTTGAATCTTTTTTCGCATATCAAACCGTTAACTAAGAATTTAAATTTAATAATTGCGTAAATCGTTAAAATATATCTTGCAACGCAGCGCACTGTCACGCGTCACAGACTGAATACCACAGAGGTTGAGGGGAAGGTAAGGAGTGCAGCCCGCGCTTGGTAGAGGTTTTGCAGAGCTGTGATATTGCCAAATGCTTAGTAGGAATATAACGATTTTCTCTAAACAGTGAATGTTAGACAAAAATTTATTTAGATTTCCAAATCAGTCCTCATCATCTATTATCAGTTTTATTTTGGTGCAGAGGTTGCCATCCATCCTGCATATCTACCGCATGAAATGCAGTGACGTCAACAAACCAACAAGACAAACATGTAGGTAAGCAAACTTATATTTGTGCCAATGATCCAGACCTTAGAATCAGAAACAAAATGAACGATTAACATTGTGTATGGGAACAGTAATTGCCAATTACATTCTTAATTTTCTATATAAAATAATTTATCCATACATATAAAAATAACAAGCAAAATAGTCACGTCGCTGTTATTTCCGGCGTGGCTCCGCCTCTTTGCTTACGCCCTGGTAAGAGTAGGTTCTATAAAGAGTAGGTACATATAATCGTTCGCCATTTTAGTTCTTTCATTGCCAGTTGCGGTTAGCAGACGACGCTATTTTCCGCACCGTTATACATTATCACGTCGTAGCACCTATGATAATCGCATTGTAAATTTTAGGTTTGATAGATGAATATCTAAGGAAAGCATAGAAAAAATTCGAAATCTAAATGTTTTTTTGGGAAGGGAGAAAAAATTACTAACTTAGAAGTGTCATTTTTAAAATAGACATTGACACCTTCAAAAGTTTTTCTATTTTTAACTTTAGCTGGGAGTCAAAGCGAGAACAATGTTTAGAAAGAATTACTTTTAAAAGTGATTCCTATTCGAAATCTGCACAGTACTAGTTTCCCAGTTACTGGGAGTAACATATGCGCGGACCTCAGTTTGCAGAGTGACAACTTAAGTCTGTTAGAACTGTGGATTCTCATAGAAAGGCCGTCCTTTCGACGGGGCAAGTGGGGCGGTCACCCCAGGCCCCGCACTTTGTGGGACTCGCTGCCGGAAAAAAATTCAAACTGTCGATTACGTTCCTGTTATAATATTTAATGTGAGAAACTTAAAAATAAATAGGTAAGTGAATGTTGAGATAGCTTTTGTATACCTAACGAAATCAATTGCTGACTATAATGTTTAATGTATGTGGATCAAATTCTGCACTGTTGTTGAAGGTTTAATTATCGGAGTATCCAGCTGCATGGCTCTAAGTCGATTGTTACCCTTGATTCTATTATTATTATTATTATTATTATTATTATTATTATTATTATTATTATTATTATTATTTTAAACAAATACATCTAGAAGAGAGCGGAATTAAAATTTGTACTGTTGTAAATTCTCGTCTGCTTGCTGCATACGGCAAGGAAAGAACGAAAATGGCGGACGATTATACCCAGTATCTGTAGAGCCTTAGGAAGTCCATAACGAAATCAACAGCGAATGAAAAGACGCACATGTTTAAATGTAGCCGACTTGCAACGTGATTGGCCGCCGGAAATAAGAGCGACGGGATTATAATAATTTAAATTTTTAGTTTACCAAAAATATTATTTTCTATGTTCACAAAAGTAATATTGTAATCTGAAAATCTTTCTTCTACGTCACTAGACGTAACTGGAGCAATCTGAAATATACAGTATTCCTTACTGTGTCGCCAAAAGAACTACATCTTTGTGAATAGCCTATAATAGTGAATTTCGACATGGCACATCACATTAAACCCATAATTTGTTTCAAAAGCACTTTTCATTTTTTTATTTTAATGTCTATTGGGACTTCTACGGATTGCTATATACTGTATATTTACACAATAATTATTCTTCCACATCTCTCGGCGTCATTTCTACATTTTTGGGCTGCAGCAGAGTGTGTGAAAGGATATTGAAACATACCAACATCATGCATAAGTCGAGCACAACTCCGCTGCAAACGTTAGCACGCAATCAATTTCCTTCTCTACGGTGCATTTGCTGTAATGTACTTAAGAAAGTCATCCATCACAGTTGCGGAGGTAGCATACACAGCAGACAATTACACAGTCCTACAGAGCCGAGATGATTTATATGAGTGGCTGCACACAACGTCAATTCTATGTTTTGGTACGATCTTCCTACCTCTACTTATAACCCACATATTGCCTTGGCAACGACATTCAAACTTTCTTAAACGAGAAACTTTTGCAATATTCAAAATTTATATATATATATATATATATATATATATATATATATATATATGAGAGGAGAAAGTTACATTCCCTTTCTCTCTTATACCGAATTTTGCACACCTCTACTCCCTCTTACTTATCTGTCCGATTCCACAATCTTTCTCACTATCATAACTTAATACTAGGTCATAATATGATAACACGCTAGAAATACCACTGCACACATCATCTCTTTATTCTTCATCTTTCACTGTTGCTACTTCTCGTCACTGGAATTCTCTGCCGCCTGAAGTCAAGGGCTGCCGAACTTTAATTTCCCTTAAATGTAAATTAGAAAAATATCTTGTGATGAGTTGCCAGACCTAACGCGTTGCAAATATTTAATGGAATGTGTTCCACTGTATTTATTTTTATTTTTTTGTTTCTTATTTTTATTATCTAAATCGTGTTTATTTATCACATAACGCCAATATGTATCCCACTGTGTTGTTGTTTTTATTACTAATCTATTTTTTTAGTACATTTTATTCAATTGTCGATTTATGGTTTAATTATGTAAATCTTACTTCATTGTAATCTAATACTAATATGTATACTAATGTGTTCATTTTTATTTTTACTGTGTACATTTTTTTTTTAATTATCGGCTTCTGTTTTTATGTGATTCGTATTTGATTCTAACACCATTAATATGTATTTCACTATGTTTATTTTTATTTAATGAGGTACATTTTATGTATCTACCTCTTTTGATCTCATTATGTAACTAAATTGTATCAGTATGTAATTACTTAATCCCGATCCAGTTTTATGTTCAACTGTGTAAGCGAGTTTGAATCCTGGTTGAGTGCAACTCTGGCCTTAACTCTGCCAGGTTAAATAAAGCCATTATTATTATTATTATTATTATTATTATTATTATTATTATTATTATTATTATTATTATTATTATTATTATTATTAAGAGTATTCGTCCATATATTTCAATGAAGATTGTTTAGTTGGCACAACTGGTAACAAGAGTACAGTTCGTCATAACATACTACTGCCATCTAGGGGAATATTAAGTAATGAGGTGATACAATAGTACATTTTCGAGATATTTTAGTATTTTAGTAAGTCAATTAATATTTTACTGTATTAGAGTATTTTATTTCCTCTCATCTTTATATACTGTAAATTAAATTATTGAGAATCATCACTGTGGTTTTAGGCGTAATAGATAGACTATTGACCTGACTTTTTGTATTAAGCAGATATTGGTGAGAACTCTCTATTATTAAGTGGTAATCATAAACTTTTGTCACAACGAAGCGTTGAGAACAAGCATAAGTCAATGTGTTTTAATTACTACTCGTTATGGTTGCTAGACAATTCCATATGTCGGAAATTACAATAATTTTGAGCTGAACATCTTAGTATAGATTACGGTTTCATAAAAAAAAAATGTTCAGAAATAAATCAATTACCCTGAGTCAAAACTTATCCATTTATCCCAGTTACACAACATCATGACCCACTGATGTAGCGAAGTATCCCAAAACACACCCTTCGTACTATCAAATTGTGTGTAATGGCTGTGAATTTGAAGTCATTGATTTTTTAGTTACCAAGAAGGAGTTTGAAGGAAGTTCATTTAGAATCTGAAGTGGTTATCCAGCAACAGAAAACAGTTTTGTAGGAACTGCCGAACTTGAAGATGACAATCATCGAGACTACATGCAAGTTCAATAATATATTCGTACTGTCTACGTTGCCACTATTTATTTTACAACACTCGTATACTAGCAATTTTAAACATGTTACTTTAAAATATGTATACACGTTTCATCATTTTCGTTCCAATTTTCTGACGCCACCCTTCCACTTTCGGAAGGTTAAAGAATATACTGCACATTTAATCCTGACACAATGGGATTAAATTTAGAAAATTGAAGAATAGGCCTACCAAACGTTAAGTTGTTAAGTTACCACGAAGTCGATTCCAAGCCCGATTATTACAATATACAGTAAATTGAAAAATGTATTAAACATAATATCAGGCTACCTAAATCGTTAGCTTTCGGCAAACTCGATCTGCATTTTCTAATTCTGTACAATTTTTGTTATTGTTGGATGCATGAAAAAGGTTCCTTCACAAGTCATATTCGAAGAGAAATGAAATGCCTTTCGAAATCCATTATACAAGTTATGACATTGTTTTAAATTGCGCAAATTTTGATAAAAAAATACCCGTGTCATAAATTTTTGTGGAATGATAGTGTTAATTAGTTCACGCGAAAATAACTAGGACAGCGGTAGATAAATAGTTGGAAACACAACCAGTCGAAGAAAGAAGATAACGAAAAAGAAACTTCAGTAATAAAATTATCCATTTAGATATATAATTACTCGTTATGAAATTGTCTTACGATAGAAGCAAATTAGTAGGTCAAATGAAAGTATTGGAATCAGGTGAAATTTCACTGTTGCCAGTATATATAGATCTAAACAAACTGAGGTTCCACTAAATCGTCTTTACACTCCAGAACTAACTCCAGTTGAGGTACGTATTGGGTGACTTGTTTCAGCTTTATTTCTTATAATGATATTAGCACAAGTGGCCGTTTAAATACATCACAATAAGGTAAATGTTGTAACATTCTGATACCAGTGATATTGTTTTTTTTTTTCTGAGACCTTATTAGAATTTTACTGAGTCAGAGGAAATCGGTTGTTTACGTCAACGTATTAAGGGAATGTTCGTGGACAAGATGCTGTCCAAAACCGCTCAGTAAAACTGCAATACATTCTCGAAAAGAACTATCACAATGATACTCGTATCACAGTATTACCAACCTTTAGCAAGTTAAGATTAATAACGAAATCTGAATGTGTAATGAGACCGTAAAAGGATTACTAGTGGAAATCTTACGCAAGTGTATAGCACTCTAGTTTTTGAACGATCGTCATTTAAATAAATAAATAAATAAATAAATAAATATATATATATATATATTAATATTGCATAAATTTGTTTGATAAGCAAAAGTTTCTCATGTAAGAAAGTTTGAATGTCGTTGCCAAGGTAGTATGTGGGTTATAAGTAGAGCTTTAGAAACGGTTTTAAATTAGGCTTATAGGGGTTTACAATGAGGAATCTGTAAGTTTCATTAGGATAATAATTGTTGCATCAACAAGTATAGGCTACTATAACTCCCACAGAGATTAAGGTATTATTAATGCATATCTGGATATATATCGCAATTTTATCTGCGGAATACGAAATTGATGGTGATGGTGATGGTGGTGGTGGTAGTACTACTAGACTAGTAGTAATAGTATTATAGGCCATTCGTTATCCCGTAAAACCAAATGCGTGCGTGCGCAGATGCTTACATTAGAAAGATTTCGCACCTTCGTCGCACGCTAAGCCTATAGCGCTATGTTGACGTCAGAAGTGACGTGTGTTCGTGTTCGTAAAATAAGGAAAGAATCGTAAGTTTATTACACGATATTTCCCGCTCCGTTAAAGCTCTACTTATAACCCACATACTACCTTGGCAACGACATTCAAACTTTCTTAAACGAGAAACTTTTGCTCATCAAACAAATTTATGCAATATTAATATATATATATATATATATATATATATATATATATATATATATATATATATATATATATATTTCACAGTCATCAACGAGTTTTAGCCGAGTAAGGACGTGTGCTGAAGGAGCGGAGTCTGAACAGCGTATAGAGGCATTGACCTACGAACGAGTGATAGAGCGGAAGGTACATTAGAAAATGGAAAAAGTGCTACAACGAGAAGTGATAAAGAAGGGGAGAAATGAAGCTAGGAATGGAGGACTACAAATGCAGAACAGTACAGGAAACTCGAATAATCAAGTGGATATAACATCAGGAAGCTTGACGTGCAGAATAAATAACATCTGTGCGAAGATTGATTATCTGGTACGGGATAATGAGCAAATGAAAGAGAAAATAAAATATTATGAAGATAAGCAAAGAAAGAAGAATTTAATATTCTTCGGGGTGGAAGAAGAGGGTCATGAATATGAAATGGATACATATGAGACTGTATGCAACGTGTGCGGTAAGATTTTTGGTATCGACGTGAGAGTGGGCCACATTGAACAGACTTATAGAATTGGGAAAGGAAGATTTAGACCTATTTTAATTTCTTTCGTAAGCATGAGAACAAGAGAAATTATCTTAAGGAACTTAAGAAAATTAAGAATGACGAAAATAAGGGTTGAAAAAGACGTAAACTATGAAACAAGAAGAAGACGCAAAGCGCTGATACCGTTCATGATAGCTGCTAGAAATAAGGGAAATTTTGCTAAGATATATGAAGAAAAACTTAAAGTCAACGGGAGATACTATGACCTGGAGTTTTGTGAGAAGAATATAAATCATCCGGAATTTGGATTAAATAACGTGGTAGAGAAACATCAGAGGCAGACTGACAAACACGCGCAGCGGGAATCGAAAGCAGGAGTAGAGAATGAAATCAAGCGAACAGTTCAACTGGCTTCGGAAGCAAACATTGGAGCTAATGTAGAATACGAGAAGCATGCGGCGAAAAATGATGAATCAGGAGTCGAAGCAAGAAGGCGTCACACGCAGAAAGAAGACATTGAACCAGGGAGCAAAAAACGGATCACCAAACTAACAGACAGGAAGAAGTACACTTCTAAGAAGAGTGGCATAAAGGCTACAGCGGCAAAGAAATATGCGAATGAGAAGATAAAGAAAGGTTTAAGTTGTGTAATGATGAATGAGTCTAGTGAAGAAGAGGGAGCTACTGATGGTTATGAATCGTGTGAGCGGATAATAGAGGTAAGAAGAAGGAAAGAGAAGGAGAGGAGTCCAGGGTTGGAAATAATAGGAGAATCATCGAAGGGGAATACGGAGAGTATAAGGAAAGAAGTCTTTGCGAGTGCAGGTACAAGTGCAAGTTACGAAAGGGACTGCGGGGAAGAGAAGAAAGAAGTCGAGAATACAACTGACGACGAGTGCGCAGAGGGTCAAAGATCAACAATCGTGGAGATGTTTGAGAGAGAACTAAATAAGATACGCGCGAAAGTAGACGAAACTTATATAAAATGCAGCGAGTTATGTGATATTTAAGGACAGCTGTCAACGAGAGCGCAGAGGGTCAAGTTCAGAAATCGTGGAGGTTTTGGAGAGGGAACTAAAAAAAGATGTGCGAGAAAATAGGTGAAACTATATAAAAATTCAGCGAGTCATGTGATAGTTAAAGAAACAAGGAAGTGCAAACTAAGACGTGTGAAGTGTAAAAGTGAACCAGAGGAAAGATCTGCTTAGTCTGAGGCATAGATAAATTGAAAATCAATGATAAAGTGTACGTTCTCGAATACTGTGGAAAGAATTGTGACAAACCAGAGTTTTGGACTGAAATCTAGCAAAGACAGGTGAATCAAGGCGCACTGAAACGGAGGTTCAATGGACGCGAAAATATGCGTACGTCGAGACAGCACGCTAGGAAGAATGGAAAAAATGCAAACGACACAAAACTTCAATATCAATGAAACGAGAGATGGACAATGACGATACCTGACGTCTACTTCGAGTACGAAACAGCTGACCAGAATAAACCAAGGAGGAAAACATAACGTGAGGCAGATATAAAATACTGCGGACGAAGGATTAGGGAAACAGCTGGAAGTGCCTGAGGTCAGGAGCATAGACAAGACTAATGGGGGAAATGCAAGAGAAGACATGAGAAGAACGAGTGAAGGAATGAAGCGACTACCAGATACTAGTGATTGTGAGGACTGAATAGATAGGACGTTGGAGAGGTTATAGCGAAGAAGAAGAGTGCTAAAAAGTGAGTGCAGGAAAGTTAGGGGTGGCAAAAGTGTAAGAAAAGGAACAGAGAAGAAAGTGTTAAGTGTAAGAAGATAGGGTAAGAGTGTAATAAGATAAACTATCAAACAATGAATACAATGAGAATTAAAGTGGGCGGAAAAAAATATATATATGTGTGTACTGTATATATCTGAACAAATGTGAAGTGGATTGAGAGAGAAATTGGAAGTGTAATTTAAGTGAATTAGATATTTGATGTTTTTCAATGTTTTGGATTGGGAGTAGTAGCAGGGGTAATATAACTGTAGGAGTATTATCGAAATAAATATATGGATAGGGGTAACAAAATAGGAAATTTAGGAATGAAAGGGAAACAGTCTAGGTAGGAGAGAGAGAATAGATGAGAATAGAGGGGGAAGGACATATAGCAATTCAGTCATAACAGAACATTAGAAAGCAATCAAGAAATTCTCGACAAAGAATACCTTAATAGAAAAGAGTTATATGTATAAAGGGATGGTGGATCGAAAAACAGAAATGTGAAGGTCCACCATAACTGTGAATTGTAAAGTTGAATGACAAATAAATATCAATATCAATATCAATATATATATTTAAATGACGATCGTTCAAAAACTAGAGTGCTATACACTTGCGTTAAAAGTATTAACCCATAGAGTTCAATAGAGATTGTATAGTTGGCACAACTGGTAACAAGAGAACAGGTCGTCAAACATACTACTGCCATATATTGGAATATTAAGTACTGAGGTGATACAATAGTACATTTTCGAGATATTTTAGTATTTCAGTTAGTCAATTAATACTTTATTGTATGAGAGTATTTTATTTTTTATCATCTTTATATAATGTACATGAAATTATTGGGGATCCTCAATGTGGTTTTAGGCGTAATAGATCGACTATTGATCAGATTTTTTGTATTCGACAGATATTGGACAAAAATGGAAATATAGGGTACAGCACACCAGTTATTCATAGATTTCAAAAAGGCATGTGACTCGGTTAAGAGAGAAGTTTTATAAGATATTCTTACTTGAACTTCCAAGAAACAAGTTCGATTAATTAAGATGCGTCTCAGTGAAACGTACAGCAGAGAACGTACTGCATTGTATTGTATTGTATTTATTAACATTCCATGGTATTCATAGATTCCTTCAGAGCTAGAATAAGGAACAAGTCAAAAAACATAATACAGTTATAAAGTATTAATTTATAGTCACAGTCTAGATGAAATATATTCAGACGAGGTTTACAATATAGTACACTAGTGCAATACACAGTTTTAGTACCAATTTCATGAAGCGTTGTTGAATATCACGAATTTATCTACAGAATAGAAGGCGTGAGAAATTAGGTACTTCTTTAATTTGGCCCTAAATAATCTTATGTTCTGAATTTCATTTTTTACATCGACAGGGAGGATATTAAAAGTTTTTACTGCCGTAAGTTATTTTTTGACGTGTATTTGTGCTATGACCCATTGAATTGTTTACAAAGTTTTCACGATTGCATACGAGGAAGATTATTAATGAAAAGATATACTGACGAGCCATGGGTATTATTTGTAGTTTTTAAAAATAATCCTACACGATTCCCTAGATTAGGCACCTACTATTTTTCTAATTACTCTTTATTGTAGTAGGAATATACTGTTACTATCTGTGGAATTTCACCAGAATATTATTCCAAAACTCATTACCGAGTGGAAGCATGCAAAGGATATTGTTTTTAAGGTGTTGATATTTACTATCTTTTCCATAGATCTAATAGCAAAACATGCCGAATTTAGTTTGGGGGTAATTTCTTTAATATGATTTTTCCAATTTAACATATTAGCACAGTCTACTATATACAGTCACGAAGCTTGGGATGATTTTTTGCAATTCTCGCGATAGTTGCTAGCCGCTTGGAGCGCTGTGAGTACTAGGAACAATAGACTGTGCCACAGCCATCGTGATCTAATACAGGTCGTAAGGCAGACCATGTAACTCGCTTAACCCGATCACGGAGGGCGGCGTTTCAACCATATAAATTAGTTGGAATGCATAAAGTAATATATGTTTCTCTAAAATGTAGTGTAATTCCATTAATAACATTTAAAACAATGACTATATGACACTTCAGACATAATTCAGTTGCGAGTTAATGTGTAATATTATTTGTGGTGTGAAAATTACGTTGTTCGGATGTATAATACCTGCCTTTATTTCGATTAAATATTGCGAAAACCTTGTACATTCATTTATGCCCGATTCAATAATTTTCAATTGCACCGCACGGATATTTAGATATGTTGAAATTATAGGTTATGCTTACTGTACCAGTTAGTGATCTCCAATGCCTTGCCATTCATATGAAAATTATAGGTTATGTTTACTATATTTAACTTATATTCCTAAATTCGCAATTATACATTATAATTAAGTATAATGTCATGTATGATAACCCGGACATTCAATTTGTCTGTATTTTAATACTACAATTGAGTACTGAATTACTGTATTTATCTACTACTTAAGAGACGAAGTAACACAATTGTACGTACACTAATTTCATAGGAGTGGTATGGTAAATGTTATGTCTAAAATTAAGGTAGGTGGATGTGCTAAATTGAAATTAGAATATAAATTATTTTTTTATTAAATCTCAAAATAGCTTCCATTCTAAACTTAAAATGTTGACGCGAACAGATTATGTTAACATGTAAAATTCTCTTCACATTGAAATAACACAGTTTTGTAATTATATCTGGAACATATTATGCAACAAGAAGTAAACGGAACTTATGGATACGTTACACTAAATGAAACTTAGCAATGATACGCAATAAATTTTTAATATATTATTGCACTGAGCTTCATACACTGAAATAGAAAACCCGAACAAACATTACGGCCTGGTCTAGATCGAATAGGCATTGACTGTGCCGTATTTCGCATTGTTTTGAAAAGCTATGTAAACTGTGAAATGTTCATTTTCGGTTGTAATAATCGTAAATGGCTAAAATACAATAATTTGAATAATAATATGGGACAAGGAGTCGTTTGTAGTACTATAAATTGTAAGAAAAACAGTTTAAAGTTATCCTTCTTCCGAAAGATACAGGAAGGTGTGTTTATAGAATATAATATATATTTTACGAAAATAATATATAAACCTTATGTATTTCATATTTCAATAGTGGAAGGAAGGTGTTAATTTTTTCAAAATAACACGATATCGTCTGCTTGGGAAAGAGTCTGTGATGAGGCGATAGTAGCGATTATGGTGGTGAGCAACTATCTATGTTTGCATATTTAGTAAGTATTGACCTTCGTGACTGTATATAGTAGACAGTGGTGTTAACATTAGCCATGCCGCACAAGACCAAAATGTCAATGCAGAGCACTACCAACATTTTCTACAACACAACATACGTCTTCCTATGCGGCGCAAATGTCCACATTTCCTGAGAGACAATCCATCTTTCATCGTGTATGATAATGCTCGTTGTCATGTAGCAAGTGCAGTGGCCGAATTGCTACAGAATTGGGAAGTATTGGAACATCCTCCGTATTCCCCTGACATGGGACCTTGTGACTACGACTTGTTTCCATGGTTGATAGAACCACTTAGAGGCAAGAGGTTTGCAGATATTACATCAGTGCTTTATGCAGTAGGGCAATCCATCAGAGAGATCAACAGAAACAACATCGCTAACGGCATTCAACAGTTACCAAGGATTTTGCAAAAGATACAGAAACACGCTGGTGAATATATTGAAGGGATGTAAATGTATTTTCCATCTAAGTTCAATAATACATTCGTACTGTCAATGTTTCCACTACTTTATTTACAACCCTCGTATATTAGCATTTTTAAATATTTTACCTTAAAATATGTATACACGTTTCATCATTTTGTTTCCAATTTTTTCACACCACCCTTCCACATTCGGAAGGCTGAAGAATATACTGCACATTTAATCATGACTCAATCAAAATAAATTTAGGAAATTGAAAAGTTGGCCTACCAAATGCTGAGTTAATTTACCAAGAAATCGATTCCAAGTCACATTATTACGATGTAAATTTAAAAATGTATTAACCATAAAATCAGGCTACTTCAATCGTTAGCTTTTGGCAAAATGGAAGAGTATTATCTAATTCTGTACAATGTTATTGTTGGACGCATGAAAACGGTTCTTTCATAAATAATATTCGAATTAAAATGAAATACCTTTCGAAAACTATAACGTAAGTTAAGAAATTTTTTAAATTGCGCAATTTTTTATTAAAAAATCGTGTCATTAAACCTTATGGAATATATAGTTAATTCATTCACGCGAAAATAATTACGACAGCGATAGATAAATGCTGAGAAGCAAAACCAGGTGAAATAAGAACATAAAAAAGATATATCAGTAATTATTCACTTAAATATAAAGTCACTGGGTATGACATTGTCATAGTGATAGAAGCAAATTAGTACGTTAAATTAACATACACCGTGTTCCGCTTATAAGTATAATAAAAGAAATAGTTATAATTTCATAACAATGCATGCAAATGGGTTAAGATTGGTACCATTGTAAAGAGGAAATTGGGAAGTTTTAATCCATTGTTGTTACTTATTTTTAGAAGACTCACGCATGCGCAGATCATTAAATAAGAGAATTCGTATCGTATCTTTAGTCAGTCAGCATGTGGACGCCACAGCAGAAAGCCTTTTGTGTGCTGTCATTAGCAGAACATAGATCCATAATTCGTGTACAGCGCTTGTTTCGCCGTCAGTACAATCTTAGACGGAGGGAAGCTGTACGTCTCAATAATGAAATGGGATAGGCAGCAATTTTCCAGCAAGATGGGGCTCCACCACACTTTGCCAACATGGTTCGCACATTCTTAGACGAACAATTCCCTGCAAGATGGATCGGAAGAGGATCACCGTACATCACATGGCCTGCCAGATCACCAGATCTAACACCACCTGATTTTTTCCTGTGGGGGTTTGTTAAGGACCAGGTCTACAGGACGCCAGTACGTGATTTGGCAGACTTACAAGAAAGAATTTATGTTGCTTTCAAGAATGTTACACCACAGATGCTTCATAACACTTGGGTCGAGGTTGAATACCGGTTGGATATTTCCCGTGCCACCAATGGAAGCCATGTTGAGGTTTATGGAACATAAGGTAACAAAAATTCCCAGTTTTCATTCTTTGTAGCAGTTGGTTTCAACTATATACTTGTATTAATTCAGAAGTTATAGCTATTTCTTTTGTTATACTTATAAGCGGAACACGGTGTATTTTAAAATAAGGTAAAAGCACTGTTGCTAGTATATATAGGTCTACACATACTGAATTTCCACTAAATCGTCTTCACACTCCGAACTAACTTGGATTAGGTACGTATTGGGCGACTTCTTTCAGTTTTATTTTTTATAATGTTATTGACACAAGTGGCCGTTTAAATATATCACAATATATGACTAATGTTAAGATTGATAAAGAAATCTGAAGGTGTAATGAAACCGTAAAGGGATAAGCATTGGAAATTTTACGGATGCCGTTTTCTTAAGAAACGGTTTTAAGTTAGACTTATAGGGGTTTACAATGAGGATTCTATAATTCTCATTATCTTAATAAATAAAAGTGAATGTGGGTATGTATGCTCTTTACACAAATCTACACACTTTGACCGATATTTACAGAATTTTACACATTTAACCTTCGTAACCAGGAGAAAACAATGGCCTACATTAAAATTGAACAACTAGAAGTTGAATTAATTAAAACAATAAAAATAAACATGATCAAACATCATGTATAATATTAAAATGCAATCTTCTACTGTCAATTGTTCTTATTACTCTCTGTTGTATTTAACATCGACTTTCACGAGGCCTTGGAAAAAATGACACGAAATTAAATTTATTAACATTTGTTGATACATCATGACCACAAAAAACTATACAATTAATGCAATAAGAATCTTTGCAGTCGAGGACCCTATTATGAGTTTCTTGATACAGTTGAAGATAGTGAGCAGGCTGTTTTTTATCCAACTGAAATCTCTAATTCTTTGAAACCACAAGGATTGCCACCACATAATAATACTTAATATTGTATCACCAATAGCAAAATATTGACCAACCAAAATTATGCAATGGAACAAGAATTGTTGTGAAAAACTCACGAAAAACGTAATGAAAGTGACAATATTAACTGGGAAAACGAAAGGAGAAGGTGGTTTTATCCTACGTATTCCCATGATACCCACAAATATGTCTTCCGATTTATAAACAACTGTAATTTCAGTGCGTCTAGCGTTTGTACTGGTCATATTAAAATAAAGCTCAGAGACAGTCGCTCAAAGTTGCAGACATTAACTTAGAAGCTGTGTCTTTTCCACATCATTAACTAACCTATGTGGCTTGCTCTCGAGTGGACACTCCTAAATATTAGTATACATAGGCTATATTTATGCAAAGGAGGGAGAAACAAGGAATTTTACACATTAAAAAACAATTCAATGACACCTATGTCTTGTTGCTTATATACATAGTACGCGAGTGTACGCAAATCCACTGAAAATAATACGGTATTACTTCTAAAATCACGTCTCTGAAAAAGTTGTTCATTTCCGAAAATATGTTACTGAGAAATACTATCTGTGTAGTCACGTTGCCAATGTAGTAGGCTATGTTAACTGTTGTGGAAAGACCAGCCTCTTAATTACTTAAATAAGAATATAATATAATGTAATATAATATAATGTAATATGATATGATATGATGTGATATGATATGATATGATATATGATATGATATGATATATGTTATGATGATATGATATGATATGATAATAATAATAATAATAATAATAATGATTTATTTTATTTTAGCTGGCAGAGTTAAGGCCGTAAGGCCTTCTCTTCCACACAACCAGCAAAAAGTGTATATACATATGCATGAACTTACAAAGAATTCAACAATTTGATTTAGATGAGAGTTACATGTATACAAGAGTTATTTACGAATTAAACAACAAAATACTATGAACTATTAATTAAACACTGAAATAAACTGGGTAGCAGAATTAAACTAAAATACGTAGAATGTTAATTATATTTCAAATTATATTAGATAATAGAAAGAGATTATTATGAGACAATTTTGAAAATGCAGCACAATCAGGATGATGTCTAAAGAAAAAAAGCAACAGTGTAGTCAGTAATATTTTAAATCAGTATGATTGGAGTGAAATGCTAATAAGGTTATCTTTTAAGCTGTTCTTAAAGGTGTTTGTTGTCTTGCAGCCCCTAATACTTTGTGACAAGGAATTCCATTGACGCGGGGTGGATATTGTAAAAGATGAGGAATAACAAGATGTTCTATGAAGAGGTATATTTAGCGTGCCACAGATAAGTGATCTGGTATTTACGTCGTGGTTAGAGTATAGATAAGAGAAACGAGACGAAAGGTAATTTGGTGTTGAGGTGTGCAGAATTCGAAAGAGTAAAGACAAAGAGTGTAAAGTTCTGCGTTCTTTAAGTCGGAGCCACGAGAGACTTGCGAAGGACGGTGATATGTGATCATATCGTCGGATGTTGCACACGTATCTGATGCACATATTCTGAGCTCGCTGTAACTTGACTGACAGTTCAGAACTTAGATCACTTAACAAAACGTCACAATAATCGAAGTGCGGCATTACTAGGGTTTGTACTAGGGTAAGTTTTAGTTGCTGGGGCAAGAAGTTTCTCAAGCGACTCAAAGAGTGAAAGGAGGAACAGATTTTCTTTATCGTTTCTTTAACTTGAAAATTCCAACTTAGATTATTATCAAAAAAGAAGCCAAGATTTTTTACGACAGATGAATAAGGGATTAGCGTGTTGTTAAGGGTAGCAACTGAAAGATTACTGTTATTAAGGGAGTTAACTACACGCTTATGTCCAATAATTATGGCTTGAGTCTTACTTGGGTTAAGTGCGAGTCCGAAATTGGCCGCCCAAGTGGAGACAGTGGCTAGGTCACAATTTAACTTGTCAATCGATTCATTGATCGTATTGGGTCTGGAATGTATGTAAAGTTGTAGGTCGTCGGCATAGAGGTGATATCGGCAATACTGTAAGTTCTTTGATACGTCATTAATGTAGATAGAGAAAAGTAGTGGTCCTAATACGGAGCCCTGCGGCACTCCCGCCTTTGTGTATCGCCATTGGGAGAATTGATTATCAAGTGAAACACACTGTTGGCGGTCCCGTAGGTAGGAGTCCATCCAGCTCAAGGTATTGTCTGATAGGTGCAAAGTTTTCATCTTTGCAAGAAGCAAGTCGATATCAACAGAACCAAAGGCATTGCTGAAATCGAGAAGAGTTAGTGCCGTTACTTCACCCCTATCCATAGCTTCACGGATGTCCTCGGTCACTTTAAGTAGGGCTGTAGTAGTGCTGTGTCCATGCCTAAAACCCGATTGATAGTCATCGAGGAGTTTGTGTTCGTCGAGATAGTTCGTAAGTTGTCCGTGTACAATATGTTCTAATGCTTTTGAAAGAGTGGGAAGAATTGATATCGGTCTGTATTGGTTTACTGTAGAAGGTGTGTTAGATTTAGGTAAAGGTTTCACTAATGCCATTTTCCAGAGTGAGGGGTAGGACCCAGTCATAATAGATGCACTGAATATATGGGTGACGGTCGGCAGAATCACATCTATTATTTTATACAGGAGAGTGATATTTATATTGTCTACACCTTGGGCTTTAGATTTCATACATCGCAGCGTCTTCATTACGTCAGTCGGGTTAATGTATTTAAAGAAGAATTTATCCCACACAGGTTGGGGGTAAGATCTGAGAAATTCAAGAGTCTCTTTTTTATGTAATGGTTCAGGTGGAGCAGTGACGAAATGTTCATTTAGGCTATTGAGTGACAAGTTGATGTTATCTACCCGAGGCTTTGCTTTTGTTAGACCCAGGTTATTAAGGTTACGCCACAATTCTTTCGCACTGACCGAAGGTATAATAAGGGAATGTGCATGGCGTAATTTAGCATTTCTTACTGCTTGATTACATTTATTTCTTAAAACTTTGTAAGTATTAAAATCTAATTCGTCCTTGCTCCGTCTGTATTTACGATAAGCAGTGTCTCTGTCTGTCATGAGTAATTTTATGGCATCGCACATCCAAGGCGCAGGGCGTCTACCAACTCGTCTGGTTTTCAAGGGTGCGTGTTTATCGTATAACTGGATTACTAGGTCGTTAAATTTTTCGATTTTGTCGTCAATGTCTGGTAAATTCCACACTTCAGTCCAAGGCAGGCTAAGTGCATCGTTGATTAATTTATCATGCTCAATATGCTTCAAGTCACGGTATGATGTGATGTGAGGTTTATATTTTGGACAATACAAGGAATATTCTAGAAAGATTATGTCGTGTGCTGAGATACCCGGCGCTGGTAGTTGTCCATTCGTTAATGCTAACTGAGGATTAGTCGTGGCAATAATGTCAAGAAGTGTCTCCGATTCCTGGGTGTGGTGGGTAGCTGCGGAAGGAAGGATGGATATATTGTAAGACTCAAACATGTTCTTAAGTTGAACTGTAGCGTAATTACTTGAATTTAATAAGTTTGTATTGAAATCGCCTAAAATAACAGTATGGTCATAGTGAGGCACAAGATTAAGCAAAGGTGTTTCAAGATCACTTAAGAATCCTGATTTAGGGGGTTTGTATACAACTCCAAGGAGGCACTTTTTGTTGCTTGCACCGACTTCGATGAATAGATATTCAGGATGTTCTAAGACTTCATTCGAAGACTGGTAGACAATTTTAAACGGTAAGTCCGATCGCACATATATCGCAACACCACCTCCGCGTTTACCAATTCGGTCATTTCTACAGAGGGTGTAATTATCTAAACTTACTAGAGAAGATGATAGGGAAGGCTTCAACCACGTTTCAGAGATAAGAATAGCGTGAAGAGACAAAGGAGAGAAAATAGACTGAACTTCATTGAAATGACAGAGAAGGCTTTGAGAATTTATGTGGGCTACTTTTAAAGTGTTAGGATGCGAGCTGAAAGACGATTTTAACAGGGCACTGGTCGAAGTAGCAGGTAGTGGGTTAGGGGTGGCTGGGGTGGGTGGGGGTGAGGCTGTGGAAGGGAATTCAGAAAAGTGAAAGTCGTTTGTGTGAGGGGCTGCAGACAGCGAGTCATTCACCTCGATGCAGTCAATACTGACAACTTACAGAAACTAAATTAATATAAACTAATAGTAATGCAATAATGAAGGAGATTAATAATAATATTTATATGATAACAGTAATAGTGAATATTGCAATCCTACCACTAAAAATTGAATTACGGACTAAGAAAATGTGGTAGTGTATGATGTTATGACCTAGTGCTTGCATATTAACTACGGCAGATCAGAAGCTTTTACAATTTTGTGTTTTACATTCCCAATTTTAACAAAAATAATACCGTCTGTGGTCCAGACATTAGTCAGTCCATATCGCGTGATGCAGTCTTTCAATAGTGCATGCCGGGATTGCGTTAAGTCCTCTCTCAACGTTACACCTGAGTTTTTTAACAATTTTTTATTAGTGAACACTTCTCTTCTTTTTCGGTAACTTACGAATTTTACGATCACCGGCCGAGGTCGGTCTCCTTGCCTCCCAACCCGGTGACTCCTATCGATGTCGCTCACCACCAGGTTGACCCCGACTTTTGCCGCGACTTCGATGGCGATCTGGTCTGTGTCCTCGTTGTTGTTTTCCGGGATCCCAAATATACGGAGACTCTGCCGGCGCTGATATTGTTCAAGAGCATCCTGTTTGTCTTCTAACTTTCTTTCTAGGCTGGCGATTCTTTCATCCTTCTCACGAAGGGATGCCTCCAGCTTTTCGATCACCTCCGTGTTGCGCGCGAGAGCAGACTTCAGCTCCGACACTACAGAGTCCTTGATGAGGTTGGCAAGACCCGCCAATATGGTGGGATCGCGCCAAGACTCCTCAAACACACGCTTCACACAATCTTCAATGCTTTCCTCCTGTTGCCTGCTTTTTCCACGAACCATGATAGCAGAAATTATCAAACAACACTGGTAGATCAATAAATACAAAAAATAATAGACGAAATTCGGGTACACCTCCAGAAAAAATATGCGAATGCACGAGCTCAAACTAGCGTTGCTACTCACTGTCCGCCATAAGGAAATAAAAATGATAAGATATGATATGATATAAAATATGATATGATATATGATATGAGATGATATAATATAATATAATATAATATAATATAATATAATATAATATAATATAATATAATATAATATAATACAATAAAATCTATATATATAGTTTGAACTGGTAATGGAAATTGCGGGAAAACGGCTGAACGGATTTTAATGAATGACCCCTCATTTTGAAGCTTGGAATCCAAAGTTTCTCAGAAATATAGTAGTTTTCAGTGAAATGTTAATTTTCCTACATAATTTTCCTATTTTCCAAAATCTATCTTTCGTCAGTTTTGAGAATTTAATTTCATTTCAGAATAAAACAAAACTCACATTCCAATAAACAATAGGCTATTCCACGTAGGCCAAGACTTGCAGGATTGCTGACATATTTAGAGTTCATATTCAAGTGGTTATTAAAAACTTCAAGACTTAGCCTACTAAAAATAATTTTTATTGTTATTAATCAAGTGGAGTTGCCGCTTTTTCATATACTTAATGGCGGTGTGGTGCAGATATATTTATATATGCGTCGTTCTCTTCAGTATTGGCTCGAGAGAGCGCAAAACTTACTGTTCCTAAGGAAAGACCAAAAGGTTTTTTTTCTTTTTAGGTATTAGGATTTATTTATTCTTATTATTGATTTAGGTGTATTAATTTAAGTAAAGTTAATAGAACATTTTAACTCTACTTACTGATAAAATAAGAGTCCCAGAAAATTTTGTAGTCTCCCAATCATTTCAGCAAGATCTTTCAGCAGGATAAAAGTATTTTATTCTCTACATTTCAAGCTCTACATGCAGCAACTATACCAAGATGCTACGTGTATTGTTCGAAAGCATAGCATATCTGACATTTTTTTTAACTATCGCCCCCAATTCATAATGACCTGAAATAGCTACTTCTTTATTCTCACATGAAAAACTCACTGATCGTCCTGACATTTTACTTGCGTTTTCGTGTTGAAACTCAAAAACGGAAGGTGGATAGGTTCAAAAAATGTATTTGGCATAAAAACATTCCGAAGGAGTATGGTTCATTATTATGGAAACAAATAACTTTCAAATTTTATTGTTTGGTATTCTTCGTTGAAAATAAAAACGCAAAACTTTATTTGAAGGTCTGATGAACTTAGATTCCAGCATTTGCTGCGCAAGCCACTAGTATAATGTAATGTAATGTAATGTAATGTAACGTAATGTAATATAATATAATATAATATAATCTATATATATATATATATATATATATATAATTTGAACTGGTAATGGAAATTACGGGAAAACGGATGAACGGATTTTAATGAGTGACCCCTCATTTTCATGCCTGGCAGCCAAAGTCTTTCGGAAAAATAGTAGTTTTCAGAAATGTCAATTTTCCTACATAATTTTCCTATTTTCCAAAATCCATCTGTTGTTAGTTTTGAGAACTCATTTTATTGAATCACGGCCGACTTGATTGAATTTCAGAACAAAACACACACTACAATAAACAATAGGCTATTACACGAAGGCCATGACCTGCAGGATTGTAGACATATTTAGAGCTCAATTCAATTTGTTATTAAAAACTGATTCTGCAGTGTATAATTTTCTGAGTAAAGCTGTGTATTGGATATTCAAATCTACGAAACTTGAGGTGGTTTGATGACATTATTACCATTAGAAATTAAATATTATTGTAGTTAATATCATGATGCATCAATTTTTCATTGATTGTACATAATATTGATGCTATATTGATGACATGATAGTGAAATGTTTTGTACTTATGTAAGTAAATGTAGAGAATATCTTAATTTAGATCTTCATTTCTATAATTTACTGAGTGGCTGCTATATATAACTACAAAACTTAAGTAAGATAATAATATTGTTATTAAAAATCATATATTTTTATACTTATTAACCCACTGGGGTTGGGTCTTTTTCATATACTTAATGGCGATGTAGTGTAGATATTGATATACGTCATTGTCTTCATTATTGGCTCGAGAGAGCGCAAAAATTACAGTTCCTAAGGAAAGATCAAAAGGTATTACTTACTAATAAAATAAGAGGCCTAGAAAAGTTTGTAGCCTCCAGATCATTTCAGCAAGATTTCTTAGTAGGGTAAAATGATTTTACGCTCTACATTTCAAGTTCTACATGCAGCAGCTATACGAAAATGCTATTGTTCGAAAGCTTAGCAAACCTGACTTTTTTTTAACTTTTGCCTAAAATCCACAAATACCTGAAATAGCTACTGCTATCGTCCTGACATTGATACTTGCGTTTTCGCGTTCAAACTCAAAAACTGAAGTTGGATAGGTTCAAGAAAAAGTATTTGGCCTAAAAAAATCCATTCAGAGGGAGTATGTTTCATAATTATGGAAGCAAATAACTATCAAAAAGACAAGTATTCTTCATTGAAAATAAATCTGAAAAATTTTTATTTGAACGTCTAACGAACTTAGTTTGCAGCAGTATTTGCTGCATAAGCCACTTGTATAATATAATATAATATAATATAATATAATATAATATAATATAATATAATATAATATAATATAATATAATATAATATAATATAATATAATATAATATAATATATAATATAATATTACAACAATGATTTTAATATCTCATACCAGACTCTCACGAGGTAATGTAAGAAAGCTATTGTCGAGGACATAAGGGGAAAAATGTCTACTGCGATACTTACTGACTCTCCAATTAAAAAAAAACCTTAGAGGAGAAAAAATCGAAAAAGAATAATGAATTTGTTCAACAAAAATACAAGAGGAGACTGTAGCAGTGTGAAAAAAAACTTTTAAGACCAGTAGAAAGAGAAAATGATGTCACATCAAAATTTTACAGACAGAAACAGAAAATTTGTTTGCATAAACTCCTCAGATAGCTTATTTTTAATAAGACAATATGACATATAGTCATTTACATGTTCAAAATTAATTTTTCTACCTTATGTTTCTAGAATTCAGTTCTTCTTTTACCCGATTGTTTAACTCCATGGTTATATTATATTTATGTGTATTCGTCATATTGAATCGTTTGCCTGTGCAAAGAAATAAATTTTAAATTTTAAAAATCTCATCTTATATACAGTTCGCTCTTATTTAACATGTAGCCAATCTACCCTTTACCACGCGTCAACCTTTCGAACAGTGGATCTCTCTTCGTCATCAGGTGAAAACCTACTGTGGGGATCGTTACTAATAGCTAGCCTGTCTGACTGATCAACGACTGGCTCTACTCAGGCCCTTAGCTTAATGCTTTAAACTAATACCTTCATATTAAGCCTACATTCTGCAAAACCAACGCACTATATTCTACATGTAAATATGTGGACAATAGCATTTGATAAAAGATAAAAATGATGACTTTATTGTGATATTATAAAATGGTGAGAATGCTGTCCATTGTTTTGCTATTTATTTATGTAATTATTTCAAACTATTAATTGCAGGTGCCTGTGCAAGAGTCCACTACAAAATGTCCACCACTCTTCGTGTGTTGCTGTTTGTGTTTCTACTCGTAATAATGGTAAATTTTTAAATAATATATTTAATTTAAATCAAATATTGTACTTTGTAATTTTTCCTGCTTGAAGTGCCAAAACTAAATTACGAAAATGAGCACGAAGACAAATTGAAGGCTCATATATACAGTTTTTTCAATCTTTGTTTCAATACAAAGAATAAGTTTTTAACTACCATCTTCTCTGCAAGCATCATTAAAAATAATAAATATGTACTCGCAAAAAGTAAGAGAGATAAGCAAATAAATACAAAGTAGTTCAATATATCGACAGTGACATCCTGAACTTGGTAAATCCCTTGTTCTCGAATAGCATTACATTTTAACTTATGTTGAAACCACGTGCAATGTTTGAATTAAATATGTCATCCTTTTATGAATTGTTTCAGACGCCTGCCATCCAGAGCTCCCCTAACATACAGCTTCTGCACAAACTAGTTCCAGAGGAATTACAAAACAAAATAGGCAAATGAAAAACAAATGCACAATACTGTATAAACACAAAATAACAAAAAATTATCCTAATGCACGTATCTGAAAATTAATGTTTGTATATCTGATGAACCCGCCTTAAATTGTAACACATCTACCAGAATAAAACATCTATCTACTACTAGCTATTGATTCTTATTTATTTGTATGCGTCGACGCTAGGACCTAAGTGTCCAACCCACGTGACTTACAAAATAAAGACTGTTCTACATTACACCACATATTCAAACTCACAATAGCACTACAATTATTGAGTTACGTCCAATAAAATTGTTCATAACTCTTTAATATTCATGTCCACGGATACATCAGAATCATAGCTATCAGACATCTTACATTACTATGATGTATCGGATGTATTACAACACCAACATTTGTTTGCGGAAGTAGTGATACTTCCACAATGATACACTGATCACCCCATAATGTGGTCACTCTCGGGGGTCAAGTGTAGTGGCTGCAGGAAGATTGAGTCGGGTTCGATATTCTCTTATATTCAAATCAACAGTATGCTTGGATCAGTATTGACTCGCCAGAACACACTCCAGTCTCTTTGGTGTACGCGTTGGCAGAACACGGTCCAGTCTCTTTGGTGTACGCGTTGCCAGAACAAGGCTCAGTCTCTTAGGTGTACGCGTTGACAGAACACGGTCCAGTCTCTTTGGTGTACGCGTTGCCAGAACAAGGCTCAGTCTCTTTGGTGTACGCGTTGACAGAACACGGTCCAGTCTCTCTGGTGTACGCGTTGAGAGCACGGTCCAGTCTCTTTGGTGTACGCGTTGACAGCACGGTCCAGTCTCTTTGGTGTACGCGTTCGCAGAACACGGTCCAATCTCTCTGGTGTACGCGTTGACAGCACGGTCCAGTCTCTTTGGTGTACGCGTTGACAGCACGGTCCAGTCTCTTTGGAGTACGCGTTGACAGCACGGTCCAGTCTCTTTGGTGTACGCGTTGACAGCACGGTCCAGTCTCTTTGGTGTACGCGTTGACAGAACACGGTCCAGTCTCTTTGGTGTACGCGTTCACAGCACGGTCCAGTCTCTTTGGTGTACGCGTTGACAGAACACGGTCCAGTCTCTTTGGTGTACGCATTGACAGCACGGTCCAGTCTCTTTGGTGTACGCGTTGACAGCACGGTCCAGTCTCTTTGGTGTACGCGTTGACAGCACGGTCCAGTCTCTTTGGTGTACATGTTGACAGAACACGCCTCAGTCTCTTTGGTGTACGCGTTGACAGCACGGTCCAGTGTCTTTGGTGTACGCGTTGACAGCACGGTCCAGTCTCTTTGGTGTACGCGTTGACAGCACGGTCCAGTCTCTTTGGTGTACGCGTTGACAGAACAGGGTACAGTCTCTTTTGTGTACGCGTTGACAGCACGGTTCAGTCTCTTTGGTGTACGCGTTGACAGCACGGTCCAGTCTCTTTGGTGTACGCGTTGACAGCACGGTCCAGTCTCTTTGGTGTACGCGTTGACAGCACGGTCCACTCTCTTTGGTGTACGCGTTGCCAGAACACGGCCCAGTCTCTTTGGTGTAATCGTTGACAGTGCACGCCTTAGTCTGTTTGGAGTACATGTTGACAGAACACGCCTCAGTCTCTTTGGTGTACACGTTGACAGCACGGTCCAGTCTCTTTGGTGTACACGTTGACAGCACGGTCCAGTCTGTTTGGTGTACGCGTTGCCAGAACACGGCCCCGTCTCTTTGGTGTACTCGTTGACAGTGCACGGTCCAGTCTCTTTGGTGTACATGTTGACAGAACACGCCTCAGTCTCTTTGGTGTACGCGTTGACAGCACGGTCCAGTCTCTTTGGTGTACGCGTTGACAGCACGGTCCAGTCTCTTTGGTGTACGCATTGACAGCACGGTCCAGTCTCTTTGGTGTACGCGTTGCCAGAACACGGCCCAGTCTCTTTGGTGTACTCGTTGACAGTGCACGCCCTAGTCTGTTTGGTGTACATGTTGACAGAACACGCCTCAGTCTCTTTGGTGTACACGTTGACAGCACCCGTCCAGTCTCTTTGGTGTACGCGTTGACAGCACGGTCCAGCCTCTTTGGTGTACGCGTTGACAGCACGGTCCAGTCTCTTTGGTGTACGCGTTGACAGCACGGTCCACTCTCTTTGGTGTATGCGTTGCCAGAACACGGCCCAGTCTCTTTGGTGTAATCGTTGACAGTGCACGCCTTAGTCTGTTTGGAGTACATGTTGACAGAACACGCCTCAGTCTCTTTGGTGTACACGTTGACAGCACGGTCCAGTCTCTTTGGTGTACACGTTGACAGTACGGTCCAGTCTCTTTGGTGTACGCGTTACCAGAACACGGCCCAGTCTCTTTGGTGTACTCGTTGACAGTGCACGGTCCAGTCTCTTTGGTGTACATGTTGACAGAACACGCCTCAGTCTCTTTGGTGTACGCGTTGACAGCACGGTCCAGTCTCTTTGGTGTACGCGTTGACAGCACGGTCCAGTCTCTTTTGTGTACGCGTTGCCAGAACACGGCCCAGTCTCTTTGGTGTACTCGTTGACAGTGCACGCCTTAGTCTGTTTGGTGTACATGTTGACAGAACACGCCTCAGTCTCTTTGGTGTACACGTTGACAGAACACCTTGCAACCCTAGGTTGCAGTAACTTGGTTTGGCTTGAATTTTCGAGAGCTGGACCCAGAACAGATTCAAGTTCTTAGGCTTACAGTAGCCTACTGTACCCTATATATAAATATACTGGCCTATAAAAGCGACAGTTATATTTTACGGTTTGGATTAAAATATTTCTGAATGAAACTAAAGAAACATATGGTAATAATATAATTACAATTATCCTTAAGTTCATATCCACTTATATGTTTATTACTGAGCAGGAGTGGAGCGTTTTACAACAGGCAGTTCCAATACTGACACCCTTTAACACAATGATCACAGTCCTGTCAGGTGAAGAGTCTGAATACATTATGTTGGACAGTAAACTTTAATCCCATTGATAGCCCACGTTTCTTTTGTTTCATTCTGAAGCTCCCTTAATATATATTTTACGTTAACTAAACCGATTAGAATAATAATTGACAAACCCTGTTTGCGATTAAACGAGAGTTTCTAGGAGAATTAAAGTATAAATGTTTACATTAGCTACTGAAAAGCTTTACTTCTGCATTAGTTTTGCAGTTAGATTGAATGTTATTAATTTCATCAATGACATAAAAGTAATACGGCTTTGCACATATACTATGAATTTCAAAACTACAAAAAAAAAAAAATTGTCAGCTAACGTAGCACTTTAAGCAAAACAAAAAAAGAGCCGAAGGAAGAGAGAGAGATTAACATAAAAGAGAGATGAAACAACAACAAATTAGAACTTATTTTAAAAGATACGCGGACGTCAGCGGACTCGAATCACTACCTGATCCGATTAAAGGAATGCTCAGCGGAAAGTGTATGTCTGCGCCACAGCACATATACAACCTGTGCTGCATCAATCGGAGATAACCGGAGGTCTCCGATTGAAAGCGCGCAAACAACCGCTCCGGAGAAAACCTAATCATAAGCAGCACGACTACAGTCATAACCAGTTGCTGCATCAAGCAGTTTGATATTAATCGAGGTCTTGTGAACAATAAATAGCAATCATAAGTGTAAGCTTCGTGTTATGCTTATTGTTGCTTAGTCAACTGTCCGAAGAGAGGTCTGAACCTCAGAAGTGTTATCAAAAGGCACCACTTATAAGGTAACTAAACCAGGAGATAACGGTGTAGGGTGGTCAGTTCCTTTCCCCTTCATTGCATACATAGCCGATTAGCTATATGTCACATTAATCAGAGTTCAGATGCATACAAACAATTGTTCTTTACCTGACACATATCATCAAGTGAAATGTACTGTCTGATAATAGAGATACATATCCGCGGGAACCTCAATCAGAGAATGTTATACTTATTGTAATGTCTTCTTTAATTGGTAGAATGTGGAACAATATCCGTTCCGAAAATGAAGGGCTTACACACCGGGTTCACGAGTACTTTCAGGAAGAATGTGACGATGCGAGGAACGGTAAACCTATGATATCCATGACTAAGTGTATGCGTATATGCACGTGAACGACCACAAATATTATCAGAAAATGCAGGCTCTAAATTTCTAATATATTATAAGGAAATGAACTCACAATTGGACAACAATTAGAAGGCACAGCAACAAAAATTATTAAAACCTTAATATGTGATAAAAGTATAAAAAACATTAGCAATAATATTTTTCAAACCAGTTTTATTCTTCTTCTTATTTGGTATTACAGCCCAGGTGGGCCTTAACCTCCTCTATGGCTCTCTTCCATCCTTCTCTATCCATCGCCAACTCTCTCCAATTCCTTATTCCTAATCTATTCACATCCACTCGTACACAGTTCCACCATCTTGTTCTCGGTCTTCCTCTTAACCTGGTTCCATCTGGGTTGTTATTGAAGACAATCTTCACTTTCCTTGTTGTTTCCATCCTTGTGACGTGTCCCAACCATCTCAGTCTTTGACATCTTATGTGCGCCTCCAAACCCGATTCCTTGTACAGTTCGTATATATCATTATTATATCTGGCTCTCCATCCATCCACTGTTTCAATTGCTCCGAATATCCTTCTTAAGATTTTCCTCTCAAATACTGCTAGTTGTTTGCATGTATTTTTATTCAGGACCCATGTTTCTGTACCATATGTTATAATGGGTCTTATTAAGATTTTGTAAATCTTGATTTTGATTTCTGTACATATTATTTTATTTTTAACAATTGGTAAAAGTGAATAATATGCCCTGTTAGCCAGATTTATTCTCCTTTGTACCTCATTCCTTACGTCATTATTTGCTGTCAATATTGATCCGAGATATGTAAATTCTTTTACTTTTTCAAACTTGTATGTTCCCATTTTAACTTCCTTCACTTGATCATTTTGTCTTTTGGTGACTGACATAAATTTAGATTTCTTTGTATTTATTTTAAATCCCAGTTTCTGAGTTTCCTTATCCAATGTTATCAAGGCTTCTTCAACGTCTTGTATCCTTCTTCCGGTGATGATGACATCATCCGCATAGCCTAAAATCTGTTGTGTCTTATTAAAAGTAGTTCCATTAATTTGGACTTCTGATTTTATTATTGCAATGTGTAGGGCTATATTAAACAAGAGAGGTGCCAGCCCATCTCCTTGCCTGGTTCCTTTCTCCAATTTAAAATTTTCAGTTGTGATCTTTCCTAATTTCACTGTTGCCTTTGGTTCAGATGACACAATTCTGCATACATTTATCAGTTTCCTTGAAAAACCGAGTTGATGCATGTGTCCCCATATTGTCCTAAGTGTTAGATTATCATATGCAGATTCAAAATCTAAAAAGAGGCAGTGTAAATCGATGTTCTGTTCCCAGCATTTTTCTGTCTCTTGTCTCATTATGAATAGCTGGTCCACCGTCGATCTTCCCGGTCTGAATCCGCACTGATAGTCCCCTACTATTCCTTTCATATATGGTAACATTTTTTATATAGGATGTTAGTCAAAATTTTATAAACTGTACACAGTAAAGTTATTGCCGTATAGTTATCACATATCATATTATCACCCTTTTTATGTATTGAAACTATCATCCCTGTTCTCCACTCCTCAGGAATAGTCTCGGTTACCCATATCCTTTGTAACAAATATAATATTGTCTTTTTAAGTTCTTTACCACCCTTTTTAATCATTTCTGTTGTTATGTGGTCACACCCAGGAGCCTTGTTATTCTTCAAACCAGATTTATTACAGTATGAAAAAAAAAACAAAAACAAAAAAATTCTGCTGTTACATTATTTGGTAACCATAACACTGTTATGGTCTCTCTGACAACTTCAATATTTTTACTGCATGTAATAAACACTTATTTCTGAAAAGTAGACTATTCTCAGACATGTAAAGTTGTTTAGTTTAATACAATTTATTTTTTACTTGTCCTATATAAAATATATTAAAATTTACATAATGTTTTGTTACCTAATTTTTCTATTTTCAAAGAAATGAGCATTACTGTAGCGTACCTTTTGCATAAATGCATGTTAAATCCAGTGTACAAAATATCAGAGTTCTACATCTAATGGTTGTGGAGTTACGAAATAATATGTGTGAAAATTTTTAAATTTTGGAAAATTTAATTGAAAGTAAAAACGGATTTCTAAAAAAATATTATTAGGAACCTTTTTATACTTTTATCAGATATTCAAATTCCAATGAGTCTTTTTGTGGTACCTTGTAATTTAGGTACAATTGTGAGTTTATTTCCTCATAAAATGTTAGAAATTTAGAGCCTGTATTTTCTGATAATATTTGTGGTGTTCACGTACATGCACTATTAAAGCTAGTGGAATTATGAAAAATAGAGTTCTTAGAGAAACAAACAGGCGGATTGAAAAGCAAACGAAAAAGCGGCAGTGGGATTGTTCTGAAAATAATATGGGTAATTTCGATAGGAATGCATTTAAGCTTGTGTAGAGAAGGTTACATTCCAACTGTGAATGATGTACTAAAAGAGCCAAAGAGCAGTTGGGTTTCTCTGCGTCTCTATCATCTCTCTAGCCAATAATGACAAACATTGGGTTCCGCTGTAAAAACAATAACATGACACGGAAATATTTCATGGAACCTCAAGACATAATTGGGTTGCGTGATCAGTTTCTTCATGCCAATAACAGTAATATGCGTTACAAGAGCGGTGTGTTGAAGTTTTCATGTTCGAGGAAAAGTTTGAAAAAGCGAAACGTAGTTGAGCTTTTTTAATTTCCGAGAATTGAAAGAAAACATACCGGTCGTGTATCGTACATTATTTTGTGCGAAGATCGTTTATTACATACCTGAAAGAGGAATTTCTAATTAGTTGCAATGAAATCTCCATCTTGGTTTCTGTTCAATGACGGCAAATTTGGAAAACAAAAGTATCTATCTTCAACATTGTTGCTTTAAAATATTTTCTGTGTTTACTATATTCCAGCAGGCCGTGATATACGTCTGTCTTCCCCCCCCCCCAGTCTATAAATGCGAACTTAAAAAAAACGCTAATGTTATGTAATGTTTTATTTTTCATTTTAGTATTTTAACAATATTATTTATATAACATATTGCAGCTAATAACATCGGTAAGTTTAATTTTGCCGGTCTTGTTGATTTTTTCACGGCTTCCTTAATGTTACTTGCATCACCAATGCAGTAACTTTAGTGGAGTTGTAGAGCTTACTTAATTTTTGCAAATATTCAAAAACAAAAATTAACAGTGCAATATAGGTGAAATTGCAGTGGTAAGTTTCCAATTTATAATTATTACTATATTGAACGTCTCTAACAATAATATGTTAAAAGCCTAAAGCAGTAAAATAATATGTCACTTAAGCGGTAAGAAGAGGGAAATTGTTATGTGTGTTAGGTTGGGAATACTGAATGTGGAATTTTAGGCTTTCCGCGGATTGGTATTGTGCGGAAACCAAGCAACTACGCACGATCTCGCACAAAAGTATATGATCAACTGAACGTCTCTTGAAGAAACATGGATAAAAATGTGAACACGCCAAAAGATAAACTAAAATCATGACAATGAGTGATGACGATCCAGTTCCGCGTGCGTCGATTGGTAGAGATTCCAGAATTATAGTAGGCTACTCCATGCCGGTAGTGAACAGGATTTTGTAAAAAATAATAGCTTACAGGTGTTGAAATCACGTTCAGCTAAGGATTATTACGAAGAAATGGAGAGCGACCGTTTAAAAAATGTTTTCAGGAGCAGCTTTTACCTAATATTCCACCTAATTCTATGATTGTTATGGATAACGCAATATATGATACATACACGAGTGTTCTACCAAAAGTATGAACTTTCTTTGAAACGTTCGGTAGTCCTCTTGCCTTCCTGGAAAACTGACCTGCTACTATTTTAAAAACCGACGAGACAACCTCCTCTATTCGTGAAACGCATAATAATAATAATAATAATAATAATAATAATAATAATAATAATAATAATAATAATAATAATAATAATAATAATAATCCCCTTAAAAAGATTAGGAAAGAAACAGTGTTGAAATGATATAAAACCATGTAGTCTATCACCTGATATCTTCTTCTGCCTCCAACTTTTCTCTCGTTCATCATTTTTCTTTCAGTGTATCCTTCAATAAGCAGCTTCTTCTCAGCCAGTGACACAAAAACTTCATTTCCTCTTCCTGATAAGTTGCAGCATCATTCTTTCTTCACCCACTTTTTCCAACACAGCTTCATTTCTTATTCTGTCTGTTCATTTCACACGTTCCATTCTTCTCCATATCCACATTTCAAATGCTTCTATTCTCTTCGCTTCACTTCGTGTTAATGGCCATGTTTCAGCTCCACACAAACCACACTCAATACAAAGCACTTCACTAGTCTCTTCCTAACTTCTTTTTCGAGAAGCAAGTCAGATTATTATTATTATAAAGTACATTTTAAAATCTTGCACGGACTAGGGACTGATGGAGGCTTATGTGAGGGCGGCAATGAACGTGCGGGTTCCTTAAAAGACATAAGTAAATAAGTAAGTACTAAACTTAAATTCAGGCTAGTTCAATCGTTAGCTTTCGGAAAATTGGAAGTGACATATCGAATTCTGTACAATTTTTGTTACTGTTGGACGCATGGAAACGATTCTTGCATAAGGCATATTTGAATTAAAAAGAAGAGCATTTTGAAGGCCATCACGCAAGTAGTTAAACTTCGAAAATTGCGAAAATTGTGGCATTTGAAAAGTGTTATTAAATATTATGGAACATATATAATTAACTAATTGAAGCGAAAATAATTAGTTGAGCAATAGATAATTATTGGAAAACGAAAGCAGTTAAAAAAAAAGAAGAAAAAAAGAAAGAGAAACCTTAGTAATTTTGCATTTCGAAATAAATGTTCCAAATGTATTTTCACCCTAGGACATCAACGTACTGATAGAGGCAAATGAGTAGGTTAAATACAAGAATTCATGTAAGGTAAAACAGAAAAATTGCATTGCTGCTAGTATATACACGTCCTCACATACTGAATTCTTCACTAAATCGTCTTCACACACTGAACTAACTCGAGTTGGGGTACGTATTGGGTGAATTGTTTCTGTTTATTTTTTATACTGTTATTGGCACAAGTGGCCTTTTAATACATCACAATATATGATTAATGTTAAGTTAGATAACGAAATCTGAAGGTGTAATGAGACCGTAGAGCGACAACTAGTTACAATGAGGATTCTATAATTCTCTTTATCTTAATATATAAAAGAGAATGTGGTTATGTATATATGTTCTTTTTATATATCTACATACTTTGACCGATATTTGCCGAAGTTTGCACATTTCACCTTCATAACCAGGAGAAAAATATGGGCTATCTCAAAATTGGACAAATGGAAGTTACATTAATTTAGAAAATAAAATTAAATATGACCAAACGTTCCTGTATAATATTAAATGCAATCTTCTACTGTCAATTGTTCTTTATTACTCTCTGTTGTATTTAACATCGACTTTCAGAGGCCGTGGAAAAAATGACACGAAATTAAATTTAATAACATTTGTTGATACATCATGACGACCAAAAACTTGACAATTAATGCAATAAGAATCTTTGCAGTATAGAACTGTATTATGAGTTTCTTGATACAGTTGAAGATAGTAAGCAGACTGTTTTTATCCAACTGAAATCCCTAATTCTTAAAAAAAAACAAGGATTGCCACCACATAATAATACTTAATATTGAATCACCAATGGCAAAGTATTGACACACCAAAATTATGGAATACTGTAGAACAAGAATTGTTGTGAAAAACTCATGAACACATAGTAGAAGTGACAATATTAACTGGGAAAACGAAAGGAGAACATGTTTTTATCACACGTATTCCCATAATACCCACAAACATGTCCTCCGATTTATAAACAACTGTAATTTCAGTGCGTCTAGCGTTTGCAATGGTCATATTAAAATAAAGCTCAAAGACAGTCGTTGCAAGTTGCAGACATTAACTTAGAAACTGGGTGTTTTCCACATCCTCAACTAACCTATGTGGCTTGCTCTCGAGTGGACACACCTGAACATTAGTAAGTTATACATATTCTATATTTAAGCAAAGAATGGAAAAACAAGGAATTTTACACATATCAAAAAACAATTCAATGATACTTTTGTCATGTTGCTAATATACATAGTACGTGAGTGTACGTAAATCCACTGAAAATGATACTGTATTAATTCTAAAATCACGTCTCTGAAAAAGTTGTTCATGTCCGAAAATGTGTTACTGAGAAATACTATCTGTGTAGTCACAGGTGCCAATGTAGTATGTTAAGCGTTGGGCAAAATACAGTCTCTTAATTTCTAAAATAAAAATATAACGTGCTCTAAGAGCCATACCCGGTAGGTCTCAGGACAACCATTGCAGGCGATGCCTCAGTGAGATAGAAACCCTTGGACAAGTCCTCGGAGCCTGCCCTTATGGCGAACCATTGCGTATACATAGGCACCATGCAATTACAACTAAACTGGCCGATGCCCTTAGAAAACTAAAATACACCGTCTATGAAGAATTCCACGGAACTGCCGACAATGGCAGTAACAGACGAATTGACATAATCGCCATTAGGGAATCCCTGTCTCAGAGTATGATAATCGACCCACCATCAGGCTTGAAACGTATAAAGGACAGCCTGAAGTCGTACATGAGGAGAAACGAACAATCTACGTTACAACCATCCCGTATTATAAAGATAAATACCAACTTCGCGATATCAGTGTTACGGGATTGATGTTTGGAGCAAGAGGAACGATACCTAACTTCTCTTCTCAATTCTGTAAGACCCTAGGACTTCACAAATCGTTTCTGAACGAACTGGCCCTCCTCATAATTAGAGAGTCAGTCAAACTCATACGGAACCACCTATATGGACTCTAATTCAGTGTAATGAAAAAACTGACGCACCATTATCATTTTTATTTCTCTTATTAGCTTTCATTGCTTCTTTACTTGTAACGTTTTTGATTCTGTAAACTACCAGTGTTTGTTTGTGTACTTGTTTACTTTTTTCTTACTCTGTCATCTATTTGTTATTGTATTGTTTTGTATGCTTTGTCTAATGGCAGCCTCTAATTTGAGGAACTTCTAGTAAATAAAAATAAAAAATAATATAATATAATATAATATAATATAATATAATATAATATAATATAATATAATATAATATAATATAATATAATATAATATAATATAATATAATATAACATAACATATAACATAACATAATATAATATAATATAATATAATATAATATAATATAATATAATATAATATAATATATTAGTGATTGAATTTGGTATTCCCAAGAAACTAGTTCGATTAAGTAAAATGTGTCTCAGTGAAACGTACAGCAGAGTCAGTATAGGTCAGTTTCTGTCAGATGTGTTTCCAATTCACTGTGGGCTAAAGCAAGGAGATGCACTATCCCCTTTACTTTTTATTCCTGTAACTTTCCAAAATATTCAAATTTTTCCAACAAATTCACGAGAAATAATTACAATTCTAAAGCAATTAAAGTCTAAAAATTCCTCGGGATATGATGAAATTACTAGTAAAATATTAAAAGCCAGTTCACAAATATTAGCCAAGCCCCTGTCTTATTTATGTAACTTTTCAATGTTTAATGGTGTATTTCCAGAGCGACTGAAATATTCAGTTGTTATTCCTTTATTCAAGAAAGGGGACAGAACCTCGCCCGAAAACTACAGGCCCATATCCCTTCTACAAGTCTTCTCAAAGGTCTTCGAAAAAGTTATATATAAAAGAGTATATCATCATCTTGATATATACAACATTCTCATTCCGGAACAATTTGGGTTCAGAAAGAATAAATCAACTGAGCAAGCGACGTTTAATTTAACTGATAAAATTCTGGAAGCTATTAATAAAAAATTACAATTAGGAGGGATATTCTGTGATCTCTCCAAAGCTTTTGATTGTATTAACCATAAAATTCTACTACAAAAATTAGAATACTATGGTATTAAAGGCATAGCATATCAGTGGTTTGAGTCATATCTCCTGAACAGAAAACAAAAAGTAGAAATCAACGCATTTAATAACTCCTTTACATCTACTTCAACATGGGGAAATGTTCATACAGGGGTCCCACAGGGATCTATATTAGGGCCTCTTCTATTTTTAATTTTTATAAATGACCTTGGCCCCATAATAAAAGGAATAGGTTATCCTATATTATTTGCAGATGACACAAGTATCATAATTACAGACAATAACTTTGTCACATTCAAATATAAAACAGAATCAATTCTCCTTAAAATTTATGACTGGTTTACAACCAATAAACTAGCATTAAACAATAATAAAACTAACATAATTCAATTTAAAGCCACTTCAAATTTAATCTCTGAAACATTGGACACAACTATCAACAATATACCTCTACTAGAAACATCAACAACCAAATTTCTTGGTTTGCATATTAATAATACAATAAATTGGAAAAATCATATCAAAGAAATAACCCCCAAACTTAGCTCAGCATGCTTCGCAATTAGGTAGTTACAACAATTTCTAAACAGCAATATCTCAAAGACAATATATTTTGCCTATTTTCATTCCATTATGTCCTACGGAATAATATTTTGGGGAAATTCTTTAGATAGTAAAAATATATTCTTATTAGAAAAAAGAGCCATTAGAATAATAGTTGGAGCAAAGGCTAGAAAATCATGTAGATTATTTAAAAAAAAAATTAGAGATTCTAACCTTAACAAATCAATACAGATACTCTACAATAAATTTCCTCTTATGTAATAAAGAAAATTTTCCAACTAACTCAGCCATACATAGTATAAATACCCGCAGAAGGAATGATTTTCATACGCCATCATCAAATTTATCATGATTTCAAAGGGGAGTACGTTACATGGCGATAAAATTGTTCAATAGTCTTCCTGAAGACATTAAGAATCATAGCCAAAACACTGCATTATTTAAGGTAAAACTAAAAAATTACTTAATATCTCACACTTTCTATTCTGTAGATGAATTCTTGACATTTCACAGTACTGTGTAAATATTATAATAATATTAAATGGTAAACATATTACATAGTATGAAATATTATTGTTATTAAGGTATTAATTCTGTACATATTTCATATTTGCATTTTATTGTTAAACGTAAGAATTGGACATGTTCTTTATTCTATGCTGTAAAGCAAATGTAAGAATATTATGGAACAAATCCATCCATCCATCCATCCATCCATCCATCCATCCATCCATCCATCCATCCATCCATCCATCCATCCATCCATCCATCCATCCATCCATCCATCCATCCATCCATCCATCCATCCATCCATCCATCTATCTATCTATCTATCTATCTATCTATCTATCTATCTATCTATCTATCTATCTATCTATCTATCTATCTATCTATCTATCCATCTATCTATCTATCTATCTTTGCTCTAGAGTATACCATTAGGAAAGTCCAGGATAACAGAGAGGGTTTGGAATTGAATGGGTTACATCGGCTTCTTGTCTGTGCGGATGACGTGAATATGTTAGGAGAAAATCCACAAACGATTAGGGAAAACACGGGAATTTTACTGGAAGCAAGTAAAATAGATAAGTTTGGAAGTAAATCCCGAAAAGACAAAGAATATGATTATGTCTCGTGACCAGAATATTGTACGAAATGGAAATATAAAAATTGGAAATTTATGTTTTGAAGTGGTGGAGAAGTTCAAATATCTTGGAGCAACAGTAACAAATATATATGATACTCGGGAGGAAATTAAACACTGAATAATTATGGGTAATGCCTGTTATTATTCTGTTGAGAAACTTTTATCATCCAGTCTGCTGTCGAAAAATCTGGAAGTTAGAATTTATAAAACAGTTATATTACCCGTTGCTCTGTATGGTTGTGAAACTTGGACTCTCACTTTGAGAGAGGAACAGAGACTACGGGTGTTTGAGAATAAGATTCTTAGGAAAATATTTGGGGCTAAGAGGGATGAACTTACAGGAGAATGGAGAAAGTTACACAACACAGAACTGCACGCATTGTATTCTTCACCTGACATAATTAGGAACATTAAATCCAGACGTTTGAGATGGGCAGGGCATGTAGCACGTATGGGCGAACCCAGAAATGCATATAGAATGTTAGTTGGGAGGCCGGAGGGAAAAAGACCTTTAGGGAGGCCGAGACGTAGATGGGAAGATGATATTAAAATGGATTTGAGGGAGGTGGGATATGATGATAGAGAATGGATTAATTTTGCTCAGGATAGGGACCAATGGCGGGCTTATGTGAGGGCGACAATGAGCCTCCGGGTTCCTTATAAGACAGCAAGTAATATATTAGTGATTTTAATATCTCATACCAGAGTCTCGGAGAAAAAATCAAAGAAGAATAATGAATTTGTTCACCAAAAATACAAGAGGAGACTGTAGTAACAAAAGAAATCTTAAGACCAGTCCAAAGACAAATGCCCCATCAAAATTTTAAAGATGCAAACAGAAAGTTTGTTTGCATAAACTCCTTCTCAGATACTTTTTAATAAGACAATATGACATGTAGTCATTTACAAGTTCAAAATTAATTTTTCTACCTTGTTTTTCTAGAATTCAGTTCTTTTTTTACCTAATTGTTTAACTCCATGGTTATATTATATTTATGTGTGTTCGGCATATAGGATCGTGTGCCTGTGTAAAGAAATAAATTCTATACTTAAAAAAACTAATCTTATAAACAGTTTGCTCTTATTTAACATGTAGCCAATATACCCCATACCACGTGTCAACCTGCGTCCCGGGCGGGGTAAGTTGATTAAATCTGCAAATTTGAAAATAATACAAAATTTCAAATTTAAATCGTGGTGAAATATAAATTCAAATATATTTACACATAGCCAAAGAACCAGTAGAACGACCGCCTTTGACGATTTCATAAAATGCTATCCAAATTACAGAAAAAAAAATGAAATTTAAAATTTGAGCCAACCTGCCTCCCTCTCCCCTATGCTTTCACCTAGTATTAATAATAAAATTCAATGGTTGAGCTGTTTGGACTTTTTCCATTGCTAATAATTTTATAATAGTAATATGCGTTACAAGAGCGGTATGTTGATGTTTTCATGTTCGAGGAAGAGAACGAAAAAGCGAAACGTAGTTGAGCTTTTTTAATTTCCGAGAACATGAAAACAAACATACCGCTCGTGTATCGTACATTATTTTGTGCGAAGATCGTTTATTACATACCTGAAAGAGGAATTTCTAATTAGTTGCAATGAAATCTCCATCTTGGTTTCTGTTCAATGACGGCAATTTTTTGAAAACGAAAATATCTCTCTTCAACATTGTTGTTATAAAATGTTTTCTGTGTTTACTATATTGCAGCAGGATGTGATATACGTCTGTCTTTATTTTCCTCCAGTCTATAAATGCGAACTTAAAACAAACGGTAATGTTATGTAATGATTTATTTTTCATTTTAATATTTTAACAATATTATTTATATAACATATTGCAGTAATAACATCGACATCTGGAATCTTGTTGATTTTTTCACGGCTTATTTAATGTTACTTGCATCACAAATGCAATAACTTTAGTGGAGTAGTAGACTTTACTTAATTTTTGCAAATATTTAAGAACAATAATTAACAGTGCAATATAGGTGAAGTTGCAGTTGTAAGTTTCCAATTGATAATTATTACTATGTTAAACGTCTCTAAAAATCATATGTTAAAAGCCTAAAGCAGTAAAATGAATATGTCTCTTAAGCGGTAAAAAGAGGGAAATTGTTATGTGTGTTACGTTGGGAGTACTGAATGTGGTATTTCACACTTACCGCGTATTTATTTTGTGCGGAAAGCAAGCAAATACGCACGATCTCGCACAAAAATTATAACACAGCCTTTCGAACAATGGATCTCTCTTCATCATCAGGTGAAAACCTACTGTGGGGATCGTTACAAATAGCTAGCCTGTCTGACTGATGGACGACTGACCCTGCTACGCCCCTTAGCTTAATGCTTTAAACTAATACCTTCATATTAAGTCTACATTCTGCAAAAACCAACGCACTATATTCTACATGTAAATATGTGGACAATAGCATTAGAGAAAAGATAAAAATGATGACTTTATTGTGATATTGTAAAATGGTGAGAATGCTGTCCATTGTTTTGCTAGTTATTTATGTAATTATTTCAAACTATGAATTGCAGGTGCCTGTGCAAGAGTCCACTATAAAATGTCCACAACGCTTCGTGTGTTGCTCTTTGTGGTTCTACTCGTAATAATGGTAAATTTTTAAATAATATATTAAATTTAAATCAAATATTGAACTTTTTAATTTTTCCTGCTTGAAGTGTCAAAACTAAATTACGAAAATGAGCACGAAGAGAAATTAAAGGCTCATATATAAAGTTTTTTCAATCTTTGTTTCAATACAATGAATAAGTTTTTAACTACCATCTTCTCTGCAAGCATCATTAAAAATAATAAATATGTACTCCAAAAAGTAAGAGAGATAAGCAAATAAATACAAAGTAGGTCAATATATCGACAGTGACATCCTGAACTTGGTGAATCCCTTGTTCTCGAATAGCATTACATTTTAACTTATGTTGAAACTACGTGCAATGTTTGAATTAAATATGTCATCCTTTTATGAATTGTTTCAGACGCCTGCCACCCAGAGCTCCCCTATACTAAGGGCTGCGAGCAACATAACTCCAGAGGACCCTACAAATAAAATACGCTTATGAAGTAAAACACATGCAACATACTGTATAAGCACAAAATAACAGAAAATTATCCTAATGCACGAATCTGAAAATTAATGTTTGTGTATCAGATGAACCCGCCTTAAATTGTAACACATCTGCAAGAATAAAACATCTACCTACTAGCTATTGACTCTTATTTATTTGTATGCGTCGACGCTAGGACCTAAGTGTCCAACCCACGTGACTTACAAAATAAAGACTGTTCTACATTACACCACATGTTCAAACTCATAACAGCACTACAATTATTGAGTTACATCCAATAAAATTGTTCATAACTCTTTAATATTCATGTCCACGGATATATCAGAATCATAGCTTTCAGTCATCTTACATTACTATGATGTATCGGATGTATTATAACACCAACATTAGTTTGCGGAAGTACTGATACTTCCACAATGATACACTGATCACTCCATAATGTGGTCACTTTCGGGGGTCTAGTATAGTGGCTGCAGGACGATTGAGTCGGGTTCGATATTCTCTTATATTCAAATCAACAGTATGCTTGGATCAGTATTGGCTCACCAGAACACGCTATCTCTTTGGTGTAAGCGTTGTCACAATACGGTCCAGACTCTTTGGTGTACGCGTTGCCAGAACACGGCCCAGTCTCTTTGGTGTACACGTTGACAGAACACGGTCCAGTCTCCTTAGTGTACGCGTTGCCAGAACACGGCCCAGTCTCTTTGGTGTACACGTTGACAGAACACGGTCCAGTCTCCTTGGTGTACGCGTTGCCAGAATACTGCCCAGTCTCTTTGGTGTACGCGTTGCCAGAACACGGCCCAGTCTCCTTGGTGTACGCGTTGCCAGAATACTGCCCAGTTTCTCTGGTGTACGCGTTGCCAGAACACGGCCCAGTCTCTTTGGTGTACACGTTGCCAGAACACGGCCCAGTCTCTTCGATGTACACGTTGACAGAACACGCCCCAGTCTCTTTGGTGTACGCGTTGACAGAACACCTTGCAACCCTAGGCTGGAGTAACTTGGTTTGGCTTGAATTTCGATAGCTGGACCCAGAAGGGTTCCAAGTTCTTAGGCTTACAGTATCCTACTGTACCCTATATATATATATATATATATATATATATATATATATATATATATAACGTCAGGCAAGTACCTAATAAGCTGCAGAACCTTTCGTCCGAAGCCCTTCCTAAATCAGCATTGGAAACCTGTATTAGCCCTAAGAATTCATCGCTGTCTATTTTTAAATATTACGACGTAACAGATAAAGTGACGGGAATAAGTAGAGTTTTTGTGTAATGGTAGGCTAAAGGGAAAAGGGAAGTACCCCGAGAAAATTCCTCTGCAACGGCTGGTTTATCCATTACAATTCCATCACGACCTGCCCAGAAATCCAATCCGTGCAGATTGCATGGTCGACAAGTGTGCTACCGCTTTAGCCACACAGACTCGGCGGGGTTTTGCATAACATTGCAGAGCTAGAGCTGATTATCCTACAGCAACCTGCTTCAAGATGTCATGATCAATGTCGAAACGAACATTTTCAAAAATTAGCGGTTAACGGAAGTCAACCTAGGACTTCCAAATATGTTGAAAGAGTGATGGAACGGAGAAAAATTCTCTCCGGCGCCGGGATTTGAACCCGGGTTTTCAGCTCTACATGCTGATGCTTTATCCACTAAGCCACACCGGATACAACTCCGACGCCGGTTAGAATCGTCTCAGATTAAGCTCCAACTCTTGGGTTCCCTCTAGTGGCCGCCCTCTGCACTACGTCATAGATGTCTATAACCGGCGTCGGAGTTGTATCCGGTGTGGCTTAGTGGATAAAGCATCAGCACGTAGAGCTGAAAACCCGGGTTCAAATCCCGGCGCCGGAGAGAATTTTTCTCCGTTCCACTCTTTCATCGTATGATGACGCAGAATATCTGCATGGAAATATCATATGTACTTCGGTACATTAAAATAATATATATTCCAAATATGTGTTAAAGTGCAAACACTTGGAATTATTTTTCAGAGAATAATGACTAGGTTCCTTTTCACATGCAACGATAATATATATTTTGTAGGATCATGCCTTTTTTTCCTACTTACCATTACTGTTTACATCCTTCGTAAGTTGACAATACTGCACCTTCTCTGGTTCCTATACAAACAAAAGAAATCACAGTTCTGTTATAAGTACTTAAAGCGCTAGTGTGCTCAGCGAATAGGGATTATAAAGAATGGACACTTCGCGTCGGTACCTTTGATGTAGCCGGACCGATTTCAATGACCTTCAAGCCAGCTAGAGCGTCAGATTCTGCTTTCTCCCTAGAGTTGGCCCTGACATCACACCAGCTAGCAGTCGACACAGCGGAAATATAACACATACAATTAATACATCTAGGTACATTATGTACTCAAATAAAATAAATTGCATCCATAAAATAATAAATCCTTCATTAACTGTAATGTCTAGACTCTAGAGTTCCTTTATAATGAGAGTTCAGACGTTGACCCCAACAACAATTAAAATATGTAATGATTTGATAGCGCTGAAAATGGAAAAACAAAACTCTTACGAGAAGTAAAACCATATACCTATATTATATTATATACAAATATTAAACGAATTCGATACTTAATTTTATAATGTATTATATTATTTTATAGTATAATTTATGATATCTGAAATATAAAATATTATTATTACAACTAGTTTGTCACTGAGAAATAAGGAAAAGCGGTTAACTTGAATTTATTTGAAGCAAAGCGTTACTGGATTATGCAATAAGGTAGGCGATGTTTGGATCCTGTGCCTTAATTCTATTCTCAATTATTCTCAGCGTATGCTCGATTACACTACCTCTAGCGCTTGAAAGTGGAACTAGCCGCTGGCGCACAGAGAAACAAACACACAGGAAAATTCGCTCAGTGTCCATTCTTTATAATCCCTATTCGCTGGTGTTCTCTTATAACCTGAGGTAAGAAGTTCGTACCGAAACTGTTAAGTTGTGTGAGCTTGGACTATGCAGACTGGAAGGGACTGCAGACTGATACGTCAAAATTTAAGAGGTGATTCTACTGTGTTAAATGTAACAAAACTTTTATTACACTTTTACTTCGATGAAGCACTGTTAAGTAGGAAAAAATTAGTCTTAGCCTATTGTTTGCAGCGATCTATTACAGTAATGGCCCGAGATAATGGCTGATTGCTATACACCCAGATAGATAAAAATAATCTGAACAGTTAGTGTCTTGAATCTTTTTTCGCATATCAAACCGTTAACTATGAATTTAAATTTAATAATTGCGTAAATCATTAAAATAAATCTTGCAACGCAGCGCACTGTCACGCGTCACAGACTGAATACCACAAAGGGTGAGGGGAAGGTAAGGAGTGCAGCCCGCGCTTGGTAGAGGTTTTGCAGGGCTGTAATATTGCCAAATGCTTAGTAGGAATATAACGATTATCTCTAAACAGTGAATGTTAGACAAAAATTTATTTAGATTTCCAAATCAGTCCTCATCATCTATTACCAGTTTTATTTTGGTGCAGAGGTTGCCATCCATTCTGCACATCTACTGCATGAAATGCAGTGACGTCAACAAACCAACAAGAGAAACATGTAGGTAACCAAACTTATAGGGTAAACATTGGTAATTTCGTGGCAGTGGTTATTTCGTGATACTTTTCCTTTGCTTTTTCGTGAATTAACCAATGGTGTTACGAGATTCAAATTTCCGCCAAGGAATTGCATATGTTGTCCGGTTTCCAGAAACATACAGCTACGCTTTGTGTGACTATTGTAGCCGCTTCAGTGATCTTTTATGTTTGGAGAGAGCAAGTTAGCGTCGAAATCTCAGGCGTACAAATTTTGTTAATGTTTGAAATTACATTACAGACTTATTACTAAAGGTAAGCATATGGTATTTGGTACAATGATTTATTATATCTTCATGATATTTTAGGAAATGTTTTTGGAATTTTAGATACAGCTTTAGTCGCCCTATAGGCTTAGCTTTACTGATAGAAATCTTAGCTGTTTGAGGCGAAATTTTGTTGAGCATTAAGCGTTACATTTTATACTACTTTAAAAATTGTATTACAATACGAATTTTAGAAATCTGAAGATAAGATATGATGAAAAAAAAGAAAAGGGGGGCGCAATGGGTTCAGTTTAGCTTCTGTTTGATTTGTTATCATGCTAAGTGCCAATGATAAGTGCTAGATGACTTACTTGCAAGAATTGTGACAGATGATGAAACATGGCTCCACCATTTTGGACCGGAGACAGAGGCAGACAATGGAGTGGCATCATGCAAATTCACGAAAGAAATGGAAATTCAAAAGTGCACCTTCGGCAGGAAAAGTTATGGCTACTGTCTTTTTTGATTCAGAAGGACTCTTGCTTGTGGACATCATGCCACATGGAACCATCATTAATTCTGACGCGTATGTGGTAACTCTCAAAAAACTTCAAGCTCGACTGAGTCGTGTTCGACGACATCGGGTGAAGCAGGATGTTCTGCTATTGCACGACAACGCACAGCCATAATATGTCAGTCACAAAACCACAGACCAGATCAGAAAATTCGGATAGACAACACTGAAACAGCCGCCTTACAGTCCTGAACTGGCACCGTGCGATTACCATCTCTTTGGTAAACTGAAGGATCCCTTCGCGGAACGAGGTTAGAAGATGACTCCCTTGTGCACGCTGCTAAAGAGTGGCTCAGACGTGTTGGTCCAGACTTTCACCGTGCTGGTCTACAGGCCCTCATTCCTAGGTTACGTAAGGCAGTTGAAAGGGGCGGGAATTATGTGGAAAAGTGACATTTTGTTCCTAAAGGATGTATCTACATTCTGTAAAAATAGCAAAGCTGTAGGATAAAAATATAATTTTTAAACAAATGTTTTGTATTACTTTTGGAGTTACCCTAGGAATAATGGGGTATAGTAAAGTCCGTAATAAAATAGTTCACCCTTTCAGGGCAAAGAAGATCCCTTTTCAATTTCAATTTTACTTTGATTTCATTCTTATTATGTGGTGATATATATTTCTATGTTTTCTTGCTACGAATATTAGACGGAATTACTGTTTGAAGCCTTGTAACAATAAATGACAATTTAATTTGACTTTAATGAATTTTTCCACAATTCTTCTACCTCTCACGAAATTATCAGTGTAATATAACGAAATTACCAAGGTTATCACGAAATAACCAATCTTTTAGCTTAAGTTGTAAAAGTGGTTTTTGGCACTTGTTCAAGAACGTGTCCAATCTTTTATGTCTCCAGGTTTGTACAGAAAATTATCGTCTTTTAGATGAAAAAATCGGAATAAGGATATATTTACACATTTGCATTTTAAATTAATTTTCATGAAATTATCACGAAATTACCAATGTTTACCATATTTGTGCCAATGAATGAGAAACAAAATGAACGATTAACATTGTGCATAAGAACAGTAATTGCCAATTACATTCTTAATTTTCTATATAAAATAATTTACCCATAAATATAGCAAAATATGTAACAATAGCCTGTATGTTTCTAGACATGTTCCTATTAATAATAATTTAAATTTGCAGTATACCAAAAATATTATTTTCTATGTTCACAAAAGTAATATTTGTAATCTGAAAATGTTTCTTCTACGTCACTAGACGTAACTGGAGCAATCTGAAATATACAGTATTCCTTACTGTATCGCCAAAAGAACTACATCTTTGTGAATAGCCTATAATAGTGAATTTCGACATGGCACATCACATTAAACCCATAATTTGTTTCAAAACCACTTTTCATTTTTTTTGTTTCAATGTCTATTGGGACTTCTACGGATTGGTATATACTGTATATTTAACCAATAATTATTCTTCCACATCTCTCGGCGTCATTTCTACATTTTTGGGCTGCAGCAAAGTGTGTGAAAGGATATTGAAACATACCAACATCATGCATAAGTCGAGCACAACTCCGCTGCAAACGTTAGCACGCAATCAATCTCCTTCTCTACGGTGCATTTACTGTAATGTACTTAAGAAAGTCATCCATCCACAGTTGCGGAGGTAGTACACACAGCAGACAATTACACAGTCCTACAGAGCCGAGATGATTTATATGAGTGGCTGCACACGTCAATTCTATGTTTTGGTACGATCTTCCTATTTCTACATTGCCTTGGCAACGACATTCAAACTTTCTTAAACGAGTAACTATTGTTTTTAAAACAAATTTATGCAGTATTCAAAATTTATATACAGGGTGTTTCAAAAATACGGGGCATAATTTCAGGTATGTATTTCCCACATGTAGACAATCAAAATAGTTCATTACAACATGTGTCCGGAAATGCTTTATTTCCGAGTTATGGCCTTCACAACATTGAAATTCACCGGAACGTTTTTCTTTCCGCAGGTCGTTGCCGTCAAAGGAGACATTAAGGGGGCACTCTGACAGTTCATTCCGAGGCGAAGGTTACATTCAGTGTTGTGTAGGCGTTAGACTGTGCGACATGTATTCAAATCAAGAGCTGGCAGAGATACACTTCATGTACGGTAAGGCGGACGGCAATGCTGCGCTGGCTCGTCGTTTGTACCAGGAGAGGTACCCACAACGACAATTTCCAGATCGGAAGACATTTGTACGTCTCCATTACCGTCTGTGCGAGTATGGAAAATTTAAGTCTCCTGGTTTAGGAAGGGGACGACCAAGATCTACAACTCCAGAAGTACAGGAGGAGATTCTGGAGGCTGTGAACGTGACTCCTATCAGCACACGAAGGGTAGCGTTGCAAGTCAATGTTCCTCATACGACTGTCTGGAGACTGTTGAAAGATTATCAATTGTATCCTTATCATTTGCAACGTGTACAGGCCCTGTCACCAGCAGATTACCCTGCATGAGTTAGGTTCTGTCAGTGGTTCTTGCAGCAGTGTGGTGTAAATCCGAACTTTCCTGCCTTAGTATTATTTACAGATGAAGCACAGTTCATACGAGATGGCATAACAAATTTCCACAATCAGCATGTATGGGCGTATGAAAACCCACGTGCAACTGTTCCATCTCATCACCAGGTGCGATTCTCCCTCAACATATGGGCCGGTATCATTGGTGATCGATTAGTTGGACCCCATGTACTTGTAAACAGACTTACGGGGCAGGCGTACACAAACTTCCTGGAAAACACCATGCCTCATGTATCAAATATGAATGAGGTCTCGCCCACCTCATTATATTTTGCTCGACTAGTATGACTAGTCAGTTTGGTTTTATACCATTAAGTACGAGAAAAATTCGTACCGGCACCGGGAATCGAACCCAGGACCTCTCAGCTGTGCGCGCAGAGTGCTCTCTAACCAACTGAGCTATGCCGGGACCCGATTCACGACGCCGGCCGAACTCCTCTCGTAGTATCGTGTTACGGCCAGGAGAGGTCCTGGGTTCGATTCCCGGTGCCGGTACGAATTTTTCTCGTACTTAATGGTATAAAACCATACCTCATGTTTTAGAAGACACTCCACTGATCAATCGTCAACACATTCACTTCTTGCATGATGGCGCTCCTGCACACTTCAGTCGTACGGCTCGCCGGTACTTGGATCGAAGGTTTCCTGATCGATGGATAGGTAGAGGTGGCCCAATTGCTTGGCCTCCACGCTCACCTGATCTGAACCCTCTCGGGTTCTACTTGTGGGGCCATTTAAAATCATTGGTTTATTCGTCTCCGGTGCCTGATTTGGAATCCCTGCGGAATCGAATTGTGGCATGTTCTGAGGACATACGCAATACTCTTGGAGTTCGGGATCGTGTTCGCAGGTCAATGAGACATCGATGTGAGGTCTGTATTCAAGCAGGAGGTGGACATTTTGAACATCTTCTGTAATGACTACGACCTGCGGAAAGAAAAACGTTTCGGTGAATTTCAATGTTGTGAAGGCCATAACTCGGAAATGAAGCATTTCCGGACACATGTTGTAATGAACTATTTTGATTGTCTACATGTGGGAAATACATACCTGAAATTATGCCCCGTATCTTTGAAACACCCTGTATACTAACAGTAATTCGTGCGTGACAAAACTTCGTTTAGATTAACATTATTTGAATGTTGCAGGGTACTCATTTTTCTTGTCTTAGTTTGATAATACGAAAGCCTGAAAAGATAATTAGTATATTATTCAATTCGATATGCATTGAGGTTACACTTTTCAATTTTTGAAATGTCTTTTGTTTCTCAATAATTATTCATGAACCGATATCTGTCCTTGGTTGAAAGATTTCAGTACCTCCCATGAATATTTAAAACAGGATTGTTATTTATCATATTTGTGCAAGGTGTTAACCTGACTTTTGCAATATTCTTCTAAAACCTATCGTTTTGGAAAGCTGGCTCTTTTTATTTAATACATAACTTACAGACAGAGAGTTTCCTTGCGTTCCACAATCACAAAAATCGAACCGCATTCAATTTGCAGCTTATAGTTTACCAAAACGAACATTATGGTTAATCCAGATAGTGATAAATTGGCTTCGAAGAAAGTTCTTAGTAACATAAAGCTTGATATTACTCAGGGGAAAATGCTAGTCACGAAAGTTAGGCTTGCTCGTTTATTCATAGGGGAAGATGGGAGGATATAACAATTCATAGAAAAATAATCAGCCCCACATAAATAATTTATTTTATATTTATGAAATCATTATGAGTCATGGATCATATTTGTTTATCAGATGTAGGAGTTTGCTATACTATAACAAACATGGCCAACAAAACAGTTTATTTAGTTTTTTCGACCCTGCCAACCAATGCACATTGTTGTATTGAGCTGCACTGAATGAGCGCACATATTCTCTATGTCTGTCTTCTCTTGAATAGTCCTTCGGGAAAATGGATTTAATAATAAGGTTTCAATAACACACAATTCCGAACTCATTGCAATACTTCAAATTAATGTTTAAGAATTAATAATACTGGGTGTTCATTTCAAAGTGTGTCGTGACGTCACTGTTGTTGGGTCACCGATTTGAAGCGAGTTTCAGCTTATATGTTAGAGAAGTTGCCTATTATTTAAGGCGTTCTTCAATCTGAACTTGAAAACGTGTACGGTATAACTTGAACGTCGTAGCAACAGGTGGCGGTCTGTACGGTCTGTGTGCTACCATAACCTCTTTCGAACTGTGTTTTGCGCCGGCAAGTCGTACGCAGGGTATTTGTTATCATCGGTTGCGTACGGTAACATTCCACAACAAAAATCAAATGCTCCGTGTCCATGTTGACCGTCGAAGTTAATGTCAACAAATGCGTAAGTAATCGTCTTAACCCTCTCCCCATATTCCGACAGTACGTATTTCCAAACAGTTCACATTCCTGCCACTACCGGCGTTACCGTACGTATCAGTACGTGCTCTTCAGAATGAATGCCGTACTTGCTAGGCAACTTCTCTACCTCATAGGTTATACACCTGAGCTGCGGAAGTGTAGGAAGATTGAATTCTCTAGGCTCATCGGGTAGCCACATGACGGCATACAGCGAGCCATGACACACTTTGAACTGAACACCCAGTACATGCAGCAGTTAATATAATATGCATTTCCCTCATACAATTACATTGCACTCGCAAATCACAGCACATTCCCGCTGTCAGTACTGCTCTGTGTAATGTTAAATAGTCGTTGGTGTAGCTCTCGGACCAGAGCTTCAAACAACACATACCAGAAACATGTGCGCCTAGGACGGACTAAGAAGGAAGGCACTTGCGCGCGCATCATATTCTCGCTATTTCTACGTCTTTCCTGTAGCTCCGAGAAACGAGCAAGCGTTACGATACTTGCGGTGCGCAACCTGCGGATGGTAATACGCCTATACAATATTCAAAAATTCAAAAGAAATTTTAATGTACGTAACGCCATTTTGAGAAATATACATTCTACGAAAATATTGGGCTTGCGCAGCAAGCATAGCATACCCTGAGAAATCGCCCCTGAATTATTACTGAATTCAAGTTTGGCTTTGACAAATTCGTCAAGGTTGCCCCTGGCAGTTGTTAATTTCTTCCACTGTTCCTTCTCTCCCATACCTTCTTCTTTCAAACTCTGAATCACATCACATCAGACAAATACTTGTAGCCATGCACTGCGAAAAGTTACAGCTCTAAATTTATGTTGTTGAGCAATTGTTGGACACGTTTGATGGTTCTAGAGCACATATCGACGGACCAATTCAAAAGGAAAACAACTTAAAATTTAAAGTTTTAAGATACTTGCATTTTAAAGTTTCATGTTGGTTGGGGCAAGTTACCTGGTTGAGGTCTTTTCCGAGGTTTTCCCTCAACCCCCAACGAGGTGTAGTCAGTTGGTGTGGATGGCGAATGCTTCTAGCTGGAAGCCAGTGTAAAAGTTCCCTAAGACATATCGCTAGAGTTCGGTTCCCTCTTCAGGTTATTATTATTAATATTATTATTATTATTATTATTATTATTATTATTATTATTATTATTATTATTATTACCGTTTTAAGCATTTTATTAATACATACATTAGAATTAGAATGTCTTATTTTCCCAAAATCTTGAAGTGTTCTAAAGTTATTCCAATTTTCAAAAAAGATGTCAAATCAGATATGGAAAATTATAGGCCAGTGATTATTGTAGGGGCCTACCTATAGCGGCCAAGGTATTTAAATCTCTTATTAATGATCAGACAATTAATTATTTTGAATCCAATAACTTATTTTCTACTTCCCAATTTGGTTTCCGTAAAAACCGTAATACTTGTGATGTTGTTCTGCCACTAGTGGGTGAATGTTTGAAATGTATTGAAAAAATCTGTTTTATGTAAATTTTATGACATGATAAGAGTTTTTGACCCTATATCTCATGATATATAGGGTGTGGCATAGGAACCAAGTGTTTTTAAAATAATCATAAAACAGTTAGTTTTTGTTTTCAACACATTTTATTCGTAGAATAACGTTTGTGAGAACATACCATTTCAATTATGAGCGGAAAATTACATCTGGCATGTGATGCCCGTCTGTGTTGACGCATTGTTTAAGGCACTGACGAAAATTCACCTCTATTGTTTCCAGGAGATCTCTGTTGATTTGGGTGATGTGTTGACGTACTGTGTCCTTTAATTCATCTAATATTCGGGGCTTATCCTCGTAAACACGTGCCTTTAGGTACTCGCACAGAAAAAAATCACGTGGACAGGCCAGGGGACCGAGGGAGCCATTAAACATCACCAAATCTCGAAATGAGACGATTGGAAAACAGGAGGCAAAGAACTGCCATTGACGCTCTGGAGATATGCGCCGTGGCCCCATCTTGCTGAAACCACCTATCTTGTATGGGTGTAAATGTAAATCGCCATGCAAAATCCGTCTTACCGTACGATTGCTGATTCCAAGAGCAGCTGAATGTCTTCGAGCAGAGCGGCCTGGGCTGCGCAGTATCGCTTGTCTGATTGAAAATTTTCTGAGTACGCACTCTGTGTTGGGGGCCGGGCGATTTATTCTTTAGTATTGCGCCTTTTTTTTTAAGATTTTTTAACCCAACATAAGATTGTGTCACGCACGGGAACAGAATCATTGCGATTAATATTGAATCTGTAGCAAAACTCACGCCGTATCGAGCTCACCGACTCGCCATTTCTAACAAAACAATCATAGGCAAACATGCGTCCACTGCTCCATGATGCCGACTGCAGGTGAAATGCTATGAGCCACGGAATGGACTGTCACATGCCGCACGTCTCTCCCTTTCATAATGACCGAGTACAAGCCAGTTAAAAATACTTGGTCCCTATGCCCCACCCTGTATTAGTTGACAAATTAATGTTTATGGTTTTAGTTCAGAGGGAATGAACCTTACAAATTCTTACTTAAATAATAGATTACAGTGTGTAGCTTACAATGGTTCACTATCGCAGTTCAAGTCTTTAGTATATGGTGTACCTCAAATATCTGTTTTAGGTCCTGTAACGTTTATTATTCATATTAATGATTTACGTTGTGTTAATAGCAACTCTGTTAACCCTTATCTATTTGCTGATGATGTGTTATATTACCGGGTGTTCTGTATGGTTGTGAAACTTGGACTCTCACTTTGAGAGAGGAACAGAGACTACGGGTGTTTGAGAATAAGATTCTTGGGAAAATAAGAGGGAAGAAGTTACAGGAGAATGGAGAAAGTTACACAACACAGAACTGCACGCATTGTATTCTTCACCTGACATAATTAGGAACATTAAATCCAGACGTTTGAGATGGGCAGGGCATGTAGCACGTATGGGCGAATCCAGAAATGCATATAGAGTGTTAGTTGGGAGGCCGGAGGGAAAAAGACCTTTAGGGAGGCCGAGACGTAGATGGGAAGGTAATATTAAAATGGATTTGAGGGAGGTGGGATATGATGATAGAGAATGGATTAATTTTGCTCAGGATAGGGACCAATGGCGGGCTTATGTGAGGACGGCAATGAACCTCCGGGTTCCTTAAAAGCCAGTAAGTAAGTAAGTAAGTAAGTAAGTGGCTATTCAGCTAGATGCTGACTGTTATTCTGACTCTCAACATTTGTTAGATGAGAATGATATCTTAATGAAGTCATGGTGTTCTTCTAATTATTTATGTATTAATGAAAGTAAAGCGACAGATCTTAAATTAGGTTAGGAAAATTGATGCTTTTCATAATAACATCAAGTTTTTGGGTATTTATATTGAATGCTGTTTGGGCTGGGATAGCCATATCAATATGATTTCGGGTAAGGTATCTAAAGGAATATTTATATTAAGATGTTTGTCTAAAACTGTGGATAAAAAAAGTGTCATTCACTGTGTTTTACATATATTCATAGTCATCTTCAATATGGTATTTTATTATGGGGAATCATAGTTCATCTTTTAATATTTTCAAATTACAGAAGAAAGCAGTGAGAATTATTTGTGGTGTTGGACCAAAAGAACATTGCATACCTTTATTTCAATCCTGTCATATTCTCACTCTTCCATCGCTATATGTATTGCAGTGTTTGTTATACACTATATTGAGTATCAGTAGTTTTCCATTGAACTTGAATTTTCACGAACATCATAGGAGAATAATTTCAAGGGAAAAACTGTTCCGGGGCCGGGTATCGATCCCGGGACCTCTGGTTGAACGTACCAGCGCTCTGCCAACTGAGCTACCCGGGAACTCCACCCGACACCGTCTCAACTTTTCCCTTTATATCCACACAACTCGCGTGGGCTGTCGAAACGCCAGAGACCCACATCGAGTGCACACAATCTCTGTGTGACTTGGAATTGTGGTTTTCTGTTAATGTACACAGTGACGTATATATTATGCAAATTTAGTCTTTCAGGTAAAGCTCCCTGTAAAGCAGATTTGAATAATTTCAAGGGAAAAATTGTACCGGGGCCGGGTATCGATCCCGGGACCTCTGGTTGAACGTCACGATGTATATATATGTATAAGCGAGAAAATAACGACCAGAGATATAAAACTAAAAAGAAGGAACTAATATACGCAAAGAAGAAAACTTCATCCAAGACTACTTAAAACTAGCAAGAGGTTCATGAAGTTTTACAAGTAGGTCTAAGCCTAGAACGGAGTACACAATATTGACATTACTAATTTATTTACTCTGAAGTGTGAAGAGAATTTGCTTAGTATTGATGTGAAAGAGTGGGGGTAACCAATGAGGGGAGATAGATGCGCACTTTGATACAAGGTTGACGAGGGTTTTCTTTTCTGTTGCGGAGCTTGATACTGTCCGAAAAAACCTCAACCAAGTAACATTCCCCGACCGGGAATCGAACCCAGGCTACCTGGTTTCGCGGCTAGACGCGCTAACCGTTATTCCACAAGTGTGGACCACACACTCATGTATCATAGTGTTGAAAGGAAGATGCATCTTCATAAAAATCAAGGCGAATATATAGGTAGAGAAAATGTAACATTTTAACTAACCCTATTTTACTTGTGCACAAGCATAGATTTGTTTCTCAAGTAGAGAAAAATAGCATTTTTAAGCATCTAACATTTTAAAAATATAGCAGAAAATTCAAATAATCCCTATAATTCCGTGGAAAATTTATGTAATTCGTACTTGTGTGATATGGGTTTAGATCAGGCATGTCAAAACCCTGCACATTGTGCACTTGTCTCTGTGCAATGTGCAGTTCCTATTCCCCTACCTGGAGGGAGTGAATCGGCTTGGAGGGGAACGCGACAGGGCTGTACATTACCTGCAGTAGCTGAACAGCTTTTGTTTCAGTAACACAGATCAGTACGGGTGCTCATTGAGCTGTGATTGTGAATGCGTTATGAATATAAAGTGAGGAGTCCACAGATATAACGAGGAAGAGAAATCACGAATCATATAACATAACTGTTATGATGTTTTCCTCAGCCAACAGTAATTATTTTAAAATGAAAGGCTTTCATCATATCATGTGGACCTAATAGTGATGTGAGAATTTAAATCAGATTAGTAAAGTTCTCAAAATATGATATTCGCCAGCTCTTATTTCTTAATCAGTACTCTCATGGCAAAAACAAACATGACAATGACGTTGTTTTGGAGTCTGTACTAACACAGCCATCAATGGTTAGACGACTTACAACTTTTATTTGATAAGCTGATAAGTGATGAGAATATTGAGTGAAGAATACATGTGAGGGTCTTGAGGTTGTAAGGGAAGGAAGAAAGCAACTATTTGTAAGGCGGAAAAATTTTCTGGACAAATAATACATAATGGCGAATTTTCCATCTCACGTTACTGTATTACCTTAATATACTTACGTTAATAAATCTTTAAACCTGACATAAAGAAAATGTCCTCGCTTCACAGCTTGTGAACTATTCTTTTAACTCAATTCAGTAACGCTCCCAACTTGCTGATACTTGCTTTCAACGTTTTCCAAATAAACTATATATAAATTTAAATTCAAGCTTAATTTATCCAATTTATTAATAATAATGTGGATTTATATTAATATACAGCAAGAAAATGATTCCAGTGTAAAAGCCTCACAATGTCCTACTGCATGTAATTGGGAGTAAAATATTTCTTTAACATTTGTGCACCAATGGTCCCAACAATGCTTGACGAACAATGAAAGGGTATTACTTTGAAATAATCAGTACCTACTACGTAAAATGAAATACTGTGTTCGCTTTTTGTTGTCTCGAAATTACTGCAATATTTAGAGCCTATTTTCTTCAAATACTGTATACATATCAAGTAAATAAATGATTCTTTACAAACGACTGCTTTGTGAATTGTAACTGAGTAATTCTATTGTTTCTTGTGTTACAATTATTGTCAAATATTGACACTGACAATAATTGTGTTTTTTCCTTCTGCTAAGTATGTTTATAATGCCAAAATGTCAATTTAATTGAACACTAGAATTGCAGAACAGATTCTTGCACATCCCTCCCGCTAAGAACTGGTAAGATCAACACGTGAATGACGCAATTTGCACAGACCGGCGTTCCGCGCACATACACTGCACTTTCAGTGTCTGATTTCTGACATGCCTGGTTTAGATGTTTGTGGGTTCTGATATGTATGATAATTATGCATGAGGGATACATTTTTTTTATTTGTATCCCTTGTGCTATGTTGCGGGTTGCATCGGCCCGCTACCGCGGGCTGCATAGGCGGCTCCCTCTAAGGAGCAAGATGGAAGATACTAGTACGCGTAGAGTTTAAGGTAATGCTAAGCGTTAAGTTATTACGAACTTCTTCGAAACCAAATTACTAACTTCTAAATTAAAAACATCTTTTAACCAAAGAATCGGATCAGTTAGGTTATAACTTTCACAAAAGCAGTTTATCTGTGTATTTGAAATAAAGAAAGATAACCTTGCAAAACGACAGGATTCAGCAAATTATCAAAGAGGTCACGACAGGGAATTCCAGAAATATGATAAAGAATAAGATAGCTTGAAACCTTTATGGGTGATATGCTCATTACATTTTCTTGTGTTCATGCAAACGTAAAAATGGAGGCCACTGATAAATACTGAGAAACAAAAGCAAAAGAAAATGTTACAAAATATTAATCTGCACATAACAAGACCTACTAATCCTCATTCCACGCTATGACATTATCGTGCTGATAGAAGAAACGAGTTGGTTGTATATCAACGGTTCCCAAAGTGTGAGTCGCGATCCCTAGGCGGATCGTGTAAGGAATTGAAGGGGGTCACGACATGATTTACAAAATAAGTTGAAAAGTTTCTTATTAACATTTATTTTGTATTTAGAAACATAAACATAAACAATATTGAACATAAGAATAATAAAATATTTTAGTAAAAATTAATGTGATTTCATTTTAAAGTTCAAGGGAATATCTCACTTTTGTTTTGAAGGTGAACATAGACGAGAAACTAATTCTGCATAAATACAAGGTTGTACTTACTTACTGGCTTTTAAGGAACCCGGAGGTTCATTGCTGCCCTCACATAAACCCGCCATTGATCCCTATCCTGAGCAAGATTAATCCATTCCCTATCATCACATCCCACCTCCCTCAAATCCATTTTAATATTATCTTCCCATCGACGTCTCGGCCTCCCTAAAGGTCTTCTTCCCTCCGGCCTCCCAACTAACACTTTATATGCATTTCTGGATTCGCCCATACGTGCTACATGCCCTCCCCATCTCAAACGTCTGGTTTTAATGTTCCTAATTATGTCAGGTGAAGAACACAATGCGTGCAGTTCTGTGTTGTGTAACTTTCTCCATTCTCCTGTAACTTCATCCCTCTTAGCCCAAATATTTTCCTAAGCACCTTATCCTCAAATAACCTTAACCTATGTTCCTCTCTCAAAGTGAGAGTCTAAGTTTCACAACCATAAAGAACAACCAGTAATATAGCTGTTTTATAAATTCTAACTTTCATATTTTTTGACAGCAGACTGGATGATAAAAGCTTCTCAACCGAATAATAACAGGCATTTCCCATATTTATTCTGTGTTTAATTTCCTCCCGAGTATCATTTATATTTGTTACTGTTGCTCCAAGATATTTGAACTTCTCCACCTCTTCAAAAGATAAATTTCCAATTTTTATATTTCCATTTCGTACAATATTCCCGTCACGAGAAATAATCATATACTTTGTCTTTTTGGGATTTACTTCCAAACCTATCTCTTTACTTGCTTCCAATAAAATTCCCGTGTTTTTCCTAATCGTTTGTGGATTTTGTCCTAACATATTCACGTCATCCGCATAGACAAGCAGCTGATGTAACCCGTTCAATTCCAAGCCCTGTCTGTTATCTTGGACTTTCCTAATGACATACTCTAGAGCAAAGTTAAAAAGTAAATGTGATAGTGAATCTCCTTGCTTTAGCCCACAGTGAATTGGAAACGCATCTGACAGAAACGAACCTATACGAACTCTGCTGTACTTTTCACTGAGACACATTTTAATTAATCGAACTAGTTTCTTGGGAATACCAAATCCAATAAGAATATCGTATAAAACATCTCTCTTAACCGAGTCATATGCCTTTTTGAGATCTATGAATAACTGATGCACTGTACCCTTACACTCCCATTTTTTCTCTATTATTTGGCGAACACAAAATATCTGGTCAAGAGTTGATCTAATACGCCTAAAACCACACTGTTGATCCACAATAATTTCAACTACATATGGAGTTAATCTTCTCAAAAGAATATTGGACAACATTTTGTACGACGTCAACAAAAGTGATATTCCTGGAAAGTTACCACAGTTAGTCTCGTCCCCCTTCTTAAAGATGGGTACGATTATGGACTCCTTCCATTGTCTATCATACGTAGCAAAATTTTCCATGAGCTCTTTAATACACTAGATTGAATCAAATATATTTGTCATATGATATTGTCCAGAAATCAAGTTTCTTTGTAAACCCGTTAATTTTATCCCTGGCTATTATAATGTTAACATCTTAATCTTGCAAACTATTATTCAAAACGTGTTCAGTCCATTTTTATGAAAGAACTGGGCTAGGTCCAATACTTTTTTATCCACCACCGATTTACGGACTAAGCTTGTTTTCAAGTGATATACACAATAACACAAACTTTTAGACAAGGATTGGCGTTGTTTTGGAAAAAAAGAAGCTTAAAACATGATAGAAATCTAAAAAGAAAAATAATAATAATATATAACATATCAATAAATAGCCTAACAAAAATGATCAAATAGACCGAGTGAGTTTTGGGATCATCATCATCATCATCATCATCATCATCATCATCATCATCATCGGCGTGACAGTCCTTTAGTTTGACCTTAGCCTCCCTTTCAACAACCGTCCGTCCACACCTGTGGAGTAACGGCTAGCGCGTCTGGCCGCGAAACCAGGTGGCCCGGGTTCGATTCTCGATTGAGGCAAGTTACCTGGTTGAGGTTTTTTCTGGGGTTTTCTCTCAACCCAATATGAGCAACTGCTGGGTAACTTTCGGTGCTGGACCCAGGATTCATTTCACCGGCATTATCACCTTCATCTCATTCAGACGCTAAATAACCTAAGATGTTGATAAAGCGTCGTAAAATAACCTACTAAAATAAAAAATAAAAAACAACCATCCATTCACTTCGATTTATGGCCCTTGCTTTCCATCTTTCGTTTGTCTGTACATGATCCAGGCATCGTAATCTGAGTTTGCCGACTTCCCTCTTGCCATCTAGTTTAGCATTTAAGGGGAGAGGATGGTATTTTTTGGTGAAAAATGAGTAAATTTTCAGAAAACAAAAAAATTCTTTAAAATACTCTCTGATATGTGTGGAATGCATAGCATAACATTTTGTGGGTATTTGTGCCCTTATCGGATGTTGAGTCGCCATTTTTAAACTTCCTGCGTTATGGATTTTTAAATCACTCGCACACTTTTATTGTTGTTTCCGGTAAATTAAATTAAAAAAAAAAGTTTTCTTTAAAATACTCTTTGATATGTGTGGAATGCATTGCATAACATTTTGTGGGTATTTGTGCCCTTATCGGATGTTGAGACGTCATTTTTAAACTTCCTGCGCTATGGATTTTTAAATCATACGCCCTCTTTTATCGGTTTCCAGTAACTTCATTTTTTTTTTGCTACATTGCCAGACAAAAATGGATATAATATCTGAACTATTAAAGATACATGCATGAAATTTAGAACACACATTCTTTAGACTATTAGGAAACTTTTCTCTGTAACAGAATTTTGTTAATTGATTTAAATTTAAAAATACGTCCGTTTGTTTGCAAGAAAGGAAATCAGAAAATTGTTATTAAATTTTAATTGTTTATTTTACATACGTAGGGACTAATATCACAATTCTGTTACAGACAGTTTGTAAAAATTGATTTTGCTAATACATTGCAAAACACTGTTTGAATCTATCTTTAAAAACGGTTTAGATATATCGGTTTTAGTACAATCCTGCATGGGTATATTTTTTTCAAATTTGGGCCGCGAAATAATTTTTTCAAAATATTTTTATTTGGTTGAGTTGCCACAGCTATGAGCTCTCTACACACAAAAAATTAATATTTTACACCAAATAGGAAAAAAGTTAAAAAAATACCATCCTCTCCCCTTAATATCATTTTGGGCAAATGTGTATCGTTCATTCTGCATAATTGGGCAAACCATTCAATACATCTAGCTTTAATGTCTATAACCATATCATTACCTTTATATAGATAATATATTTCCTTGTTAATTTTGGGATCACATTCTTCAATTGGGAAATAGGTTCCAGCCTAAACTATCTAATAAATAGGGACAACAAACTCAACTACACGTAATTTCTGGGACTTTTTATAGACTCCAGTTTAACATGGGACAATCACATCGAGTACATATGCACAAAGCTATCAAGAGTTTTATATTTGCTAAAGAAATTAACTACTTGCGTTTCTCAAAATGATTTAAGATGTGTCTACTTTTCTTTCTTTCATTCGATAATTCGATATGCCCTAATTTTCTGGGGAAATGGAACCAAAATTGGAAGCGTCTTGATTTTACAAAAGAAGGCCATTAGAATTTTATGTAAATCAAATTGTCTGGAACATTGTCGGCCACTTTTCAGACAATCACGGATTTTAACAATCATAAATTTGTATATATATGATCTAGTACTTTACACTAGACAAAATATCGACAATTACTCATTAGTGGCCAATATACATGATCATGAAATTAGAAATAGTGAACAAATTAATATTCCATATTGTAGATTACACAAGAGCAACGCAAACTTTTTAATTATGGGGATGAAATTATATAATAAGCTCCCAAGTCAATATTATAAATTACCAATCAATAGTTTCAAACTAGATTTTACAATTGGTTATTAAATAATCCCTTTTATTCTGTTGCTGAGTTTTTCAACACAAATTTGTATGAAATTGTATTTTAATAGATAAGTGTTAATTGCAATTTAGTTAGTTTTCTTCAATTTAAAAGTTTCAAATTATTTCATGTTTTCATTATATTACTTAAATTTTACTGTTTTTGTTATTAGTGTTTTTTTAAATGTATTTATATGTTTTTTTCAATGTATTCTGACGAAGCCTACAACTGTATGTCTAATGGCCAAATAAATTTAAGTTGAAAAATTGAATCAAATTGAATTGCCGGCCCGGATGGCTCAAGCGGTAGGGACACGGCATGTCTCTATCGCTTGGTCCGAAGGGTTGTGGGTTAGAGTCCCGCCTCGGGCATGGGTGTTGTGTTTGTATTAGTGTAAGTAAAAACAAAGGAAATAAGTGAAAACGAAAAACAGAAAAAAAAAAATTGAAAAAAACATATACAGTAAAACCCCGATTATCCGTCACCGTATTAACCGATTGGTAGATTATCCGACTATCTTTCTCTCTCGTTCCTTTTGTTCTGCAGAAAAAAATATGAAGTAATGTACATTACATTAGTACGATTTTTTTTATACAGAATGTTTTTTTACAAACCTATCCTTACACGCAGTATGATCTACTTTTCGAGTTGTCGTACTGTCTAACTTCTATGCAAAATGTCTTCCACAGGTGTCAAAAGAAAACGTGTTTGTACGTATTCCGAATCTCACCGGTGAGCAATCCGATGGCATAACGGTGTTCAGAATCCCACCGATGACGTCATTGATGCTCCACCGGTGTCGCACCGGTGCCATCAGCTTGCAGATGTGGTGGCAGTCTCCATCAGCCGCCATCAGTGAATCTGATTGGTTCTTGTATAGGGCGGGAATTAGCAGACGAATGACATCGTGCACTGTTGTGTCATGGCGGTGTGTTCTGCTGTATTGTTTGTAATGAGCACAACGTAAAAACAATATGTTAATGGCTTATGAGCGAACATGTCAACGGACCAGTTATTACTACTGGTTCAAGAAATAAATTGTTTATGCTCTCTTTTCTTTGAACGAGATGGGAGTACGGACATTTCGCAAAATTTTGCTAGCGTAGCACAGACAACAAGTTGTACAGTCGTCATGACAGCCATCGATCCTTCCAGCAGTTTTGTTCCTTATTTCGCTGCAACGTGACGTCATTGATGCCACCGGACCGGTGAGATTCGGAATACGCTGTTTGCTACGAAAAGAAAGTGCAAATAATTGAGTGGTTTGGGAAAAAGAGAAACTGTCGCATCACAATGCGAGATAGGAATTACAACTGTGCACAACGTAATGAAAAACAAAAAATAAAGTGCAACAAGTTTGTAAATCTACAACGTGAGACCTCTACTATTCCTATCTTTCCACAGACATCTGTCATAAGGAGTTTCCTTGACCATTAAAAACCCGTCGTTGTTCACACTTGTCGAGTAACGGCTAGCGCGTCAGGTCGCGAAACTAAGTAGCTCGGGTTCGATTCCCGGTCGGGGCAAGTTACCTAGTTGAGGTTTTTTCCGTGGTTTTCCCTCAACTCAATATGAGCAAATGCTGGGTAACTATCGGTGCTGGAAACGGGACTCATTTCACAGGCATTATCACCTTCATGTGATTCAGACGCTATATAACCTAAAATGTTGATAAAGCGTCGTAAAATAACCTACTAAAAAACTCGTTGTTGAAAACCAGACTTAAATGAGTGAACTTATGATCCACTACCTAGCGTGTTAAAAGAAAAGACCACGGGGGAAATTAGAAACTGTAGGCTATTATGCACTTAGGTTATGAACACATTTTATAGTACGGGTTATCCGATTTTTTCGATTAACCGTTCACTCCACCCCATTCATTACCACGGATAATAGAGGTTCTACTGTATTCCGATTTCTCGTCTTGTGATAATAATAATAATAATAATAATAATAATAATAATATTAATAATTATTTATTTATTTATTTAATCTGGCAGAGCTAAGGCCAGTAGGCCTTCTCTTCCGCCCAGCCAGACTCTAATTCTAATTAAATACATTTGCTTACATAGTTATTACATTAATATCTAGATCATAAAACAACATGAAAGTAAATAATGAAAATTGGATAACTAATGTTACTGTGACAATAATAAACATTGGTAAGATATAGTTATAATAATAATAATAATAATAATAATAATAATAATAATAATAATAGTAATAATAATAATAGTAATAATAATAGTAATAATAATAATAATAATGAGATATTTTAGATATTTATCTGTGATATATATGACCATTAAACATTGAGAAACCTGAAAAATATCTCGTTAGCCTATTCTTAAATTGGTTTGATGTCTGACAGTCCCTGACATTACTCGGTAGGGAATTCAAAGGCGAGGAACAGCCACAGTGAAAGAAGATGAATATGAGGATGTTCGGTGGGAGGGAATGGATAATATTGAGGAGTGTTGTGATCGTGTGTCTAGGTTATGATGGGTGGATACATTTTGAAAACGAGACTCAAGATAGACAGGAGTGGAGAAATGCAATATGTGAAAGAGAAGGGAAAGACAGTGGATTTTCCTACGATCTTCTAGACAGAGCCAGGACAACATTTCGAGGGATGGTGTTACGTGATCAGCCCGGCGAATGTTGCAGACGAAACGGACGTACGTTGTAGTCTCTGCGCCGAAGTAACGCTTAGGTCAGTAAGCAGAATATCACAGTAATCGAAGTGGGGCATCACGAGTGTTTGCACTAACATTTTTTTTTCATGGAAAAGAGTAGAAAATTCTTCAATCGTCTAAACGAGTGGATTAATGAGAATACTTTTTTGCAGGTTTCTGCAACTCGAATGTTCGAATTTAAACTTTTATCCATAATTATTTACAATTCATTTTTATATTTCAATATGCCTGGTGAATTACTAAATAAGTATATAATACATTTTCAATCTTAAGACATATGAACTTGCAAATGTTTATTTGCTATTTATTCGCCGTTTGGGGCATCCTCAGATATAACAAAACAATGTAATCTGAAACCTATAATAATAAATTATGCAAATAATAAAGAATAAAGAACAATGTATATATGTAATGCATGATATTCATGAGCTTTATGTAAAATGTGACGTAATACAGGATAATTGTTAATATAATCTATAGATTTTTAATTGAATTGGATGGATATTTTATACATATAGCTCATGTTACAAATAAAATATACAATTATGATTAAAATTTGTCAATAATGTTAAAATTTATAATGCTAATTGATAAAATAGATATATTAAAGTACTCATTAGTTGTCGTAGGATATACGATAATTGCGTAGTTGATGTTCGTGTGTTATATATGTTTCATCTGAAAGTTAAGATGGAGAAATGGTAAGTGCAAAAATATATGCGAGTTATTATATTATATACGAATTATTATATAGACAGATAATTATAGGACTACTTACTGAAAAACGTTCGCTAATGAACCAAATATTATTTATGCAGGAGACTGCTGCTCCAATTTGTTATCTGATTTGGTGACATCTTATTAATTGTAAATGACTTATCGTCGCTAAAAAGACGAAGTGGCGTAAGCGACAAATGTGTAATTTTACAGGAGAGCAGTTGAAAGAAAAGTGTATTGATATGCGGACCTACAACTCAAAGTAATAAATTGACACGTCAAAGATAATACATTGATTCAGTTCGTTTATTGTTTCTCTTAATAAGGACTAATGGCAAACTCTAAAATTTTGATACCTTATAGGCCAAGAAGGCCTTAATTGGAGATACGTCTGTTCGAAAGATTTCACTCATAATAGGAAGGCACTTACGCCAGACACATGACTGATCGTATAATACTAATTTATGCTATTCTTTGAGTTGTATTATTCTTTATTTATTTTTTGACTAATTTTATTTATTTTTTATTTTTATTATACATTATAATTATTTGAAATTTAGGAAATAAAGAGGATTATAAACTTATTTTAATAAAGCAAAATCAAGAATTTTTTTTAATTACATAAAATTAATGAATAATGTATTTATTTGTTTACAAACAATTTTAAGAAACACAAACAAGTATTGAAAATGTTCATGGGTTAATAATAATAATTGTACCCTAGAATTAATGTGGGAGTTCCTTGTAGAAGTTTTATAAACAACATCTCTTATTACTGGTGTTGACCCTTCGCATAGCTGCTGCAAATCCTTGTACTTCTCAACCGAAATCTTTGGAGAGGTGACATTAAGAAGAGGCAGAGGAAGCTTCAAAATTTCAGAAATATTCCGTGATTTCAGAGATAGCTGCTCATAATGTTCGTCCAAATGACTGGTTTTTACAAAAACGCAGTTAGGGTCGTCTTTGGTCACTCTGACTTCTCTGACTGTAGTCCAATCAATCTGTTTCTTTTTGTGCCAATTTCATACTCCAGACAGCTTAATAATGTTGAAATAGTTAGTTTGCTCGAATTTATAAATAAATGTTCATCACGTGGCAATCCATGGATTATAGGGAGCCTAGCAATACACTGCACACATAGACGTAACGACCAATTTTAAAAATGGTAATACCTAACGAAGAGACGTAAGCGACTTGCGAGTCGTATACGCCAGTTCGTCTGAAAAAGAATGAAAGAGCAATGGCGTTTACGACGATAACACGATGTTCACTGCCAAGTAACCATTAGAGATGGATGTACGCCAGTTCGTCAGAATATAGATATGGTCCAACGAAGTGTGCTGGCGAAGTATCTCCAAATTTTTGGTTTTGGCGCTTACGTCACTTCGTCAGATAAGCGACGTTATGTGTAATCAGATTATTGAGATATTATTTGAACTGAATGCTCGTTGGTTGTGGATGTCGTGGAGTATACGATGATTTTCGTAGTAGATAAATCGTAAGTTAGGTATGAATTTCAATCATTCACTGAAAGTTAAGTAGAGAAAATCAACATTATAATTTATAATAATTAGACGAGCTGTAATCCAAATATATGTAAGTGATTTAAGGCAGCGATAATAATAAGATTACTTACAGTAATACCTAGATTATTTACTGATTCACTGAACGGAATTTCGGTGCCGTGTATTTTAATCGGGGACAAATTTGGTATGTTAATAGTGCTTAACAAACGTGAATGGCCCACAATGTTTGACTGTGATTTTTCTGGATTTAGTTTAAGTCGGAATTTCCGTGTCCATGTCCAGATTGAATCCAGATCGTCATTAATTTTAGTTATTGCATCATTTATTTCGTCAGTGTGGAATTTTATGCACATTTGAAGGTCGTCTGCATAGATATGGTGTCGGCAGTACTTGTACGTACAGTACATTAAAAGTTATATTCTTAACTGTGTAATTCTTTCCAACACGTTACCCCAAGAAAACGATCTTCAGTGACAATGAGTGTGTTCGTAGCTCGGCCGGACCGTTCCGCGGCGGCCTTGGACTGGGTGAAGATTGGCGCTCCTGCCGCCAGAGTTACACGTAAACGACCGGCAAGTCATGGGTACGGAACACTAACTACTCTACTAACATTAGGCTTACCTGCATCGCAACAGATGTTGAAAGTGATGGATGACCTTCAACTCGAACACATTCCCTATATCTCCGAAAACAATTCTGGTTCAAACGCAAAAGTTCATGTTGACCGATTGCCTGTATTTCTCTCGTGATGTTGTCCTTCCATTCTTGTAACGTGTGCGGATTTGATGCGTACACTTTATTCTTTAACGTTCCCCATAAATAAAAATCGTATGGAGATAGGTCAGGGGAACGAGGTGGCCACAATCCTCGACTAATTATTCTGTCACCAAACACACTTCGCAGTTCATGCATAGAATTCGCAGCGGTGTGCGCTGTAGCTGAATCCTGCTGAAACCAGCCACTCAATCGTTTGTTTCTTGTTAGTTGCGGAAAATAGTACATTATGCAACGAGCCTATAATGAAGGTAATTAAGAAGCGAGTATGGATATTTATGAAACAAGCGCAAGGGAGTTTCATAATTTTCATACGAGCTTGTTAATTACCATTATAGGCGAGTTTCATACGACTTTTTATGCTCGACCATATTTCTAACTTGATATTATTAATTTTCTTTGTATCTGACCTTGCCCAATGTCCCGTATGTTGTCAGATGTGCGCAGACGCGAAAGTATTGATTTTTTCCGAGTACAGATGTTCACAATGACCTTGCTAGGCCATAAGAACCTACAGAGATAACATTAAAATAAATTAGACATTGAAAAACGAGATGACAAATTGAATTTATTTGAATATTATTTACAATTAACGCTAATTATTATAGTAACAGTACATAACCTTCTGCGACAGTATTGGATTTCCAGCCTCCGTGACTTTTCGCTAATTCTCTTTCGATTGCATATCCGAGAATAATCGATACTTGCGGTTTTATAACGGTACAAAGCTGACCTGTCATTGGCTGAACAGTTGTAACCTGAGTCGTCATTGGCTGAAAGACCTGACCTTTAATGAGTAGGTGAACTTTAATGACATGCATTAAAGGTCTGCTACCAGGTGTATAATTACTACATTTCGGCATGGTCGAGCATAAAATTATTTAAAATTGAAGTTACATAAACGTGTGAATCAACTGTTGTGTCGAAAAATACACACTCGCACTCACTGCACACCAAACCCCAATCTTTGCAGCGTGGTGAGGAACTTCATGAATAATATGGGGATTTTCGGTGGCCCGTATCTATTGTTCTGAGTAGAAACATGACCGTGAAGATGAAACCACACTTCATCAGTGAAGAACGTTAAAAGTGGGTCCACATCGCCATTATGAATGGACTGCACAAACCAATTGCAGTAATTAACTCTACTTACAGGCTCTTGTTGTTATAAAGTATGAACTACAGCTACCCTGTACGGCTTAAGATTCAGAAGTTTCGTTGCCACAAAAGCTGACGTCTTGGAAATGTTAACCTCTTGTGCTGAACGTCGCAGTGATTTGCGGAGTGAGTGCTATAACCGGGCCCCTACTTCATCAAGCTTCTCTTCTGTCAGTACACGGCGTTGTTGAACACGTTTCTGGTTCAAAAAAGATCCTGTACGTCTGACTTTATTGGCAGAGTCATGAATAGTTGACCTCCTAGGAATTAAGACACCTGCAAACCGATGTTCAAATTCTCTTCGACACCTTCTTGCAGAAGAGTATTTCACACACGCATCAAGGAGAAAAATGCGTTGTTCTGAAGTGTAATCAACCATTATTAATAGACATTTTATCACCACGAGACAACACAATTTTACTCACAACACGCGCACAGACAATTTTATGTAGCTCAACTAAAATATGTTTTTATATTGACTTAATGTGTTTACTATACTTACTTACTGGCTTTTAAGGAACCCGTAGGTTCATTGCCGCCCTCACATAAGCCCGCCATTGGTCCCTATCCTGAGCAAGATTAATCCAGTCTCTACCATCATATCCTACCTCCCTCAAATCCATTTTAATATTATCCTCCCATCTACGTCTCGGCCTCCCCAAAGGTCTCTTTCCCTCCGGCCTCCCAACTAACACTCTATATGCATTTCTGGATTCGCCCATACGTGCTACATGTCCTGCCCATCTCAAACGCCTGGATTTTATGTTCCTAATTATGTCAGGTGAAGTATACAATGCGTGCAGCTCTACGTTGTGTAACTTTCTCCATTCTCTTGTAACTTCATCCCTCTTAGCCCCAAATATTTTCCTAAGAACCTTATTCTCAAACACCCTTAATCTCTGTTCCTCTCTGAAAGTGAGAGTCCAAGTTTCACAACCATACAGAACAACCGGTAATATAACTGTTTTATAAATTCTAACTTTCAGATTTTTTGACACCAGACTAGATGACAAAAGCTTCTCAACCGAATAATAACAGGCATTTCCCATATTTATTCTGCGTTTAATTTCCTCCCGAGTGTCATTTAGATTTGTTACTGTTGCTCCAAGATATTTGAATTTTTCCACCTCTTCGAAGGATAAATCTCCAATTTTTATAGTTCCATTTCGTACAATATTCTGGTCACAGAGACATAATCATATACTTAGTCTTTTCGGGATTTACTTCCAACCCTATGCATTGTATATTTTTGTTTAGCATAACTGATGAACTGTATGTGCTGTAAATTGACTAGCATACTGTATAGGTCAACTGATGAATTGTTTAAGCTTATAAATTGAATTAATCTACTTCATATGAATTGTACAATTTTGTATAGCTTAACGAAAATAAGTTTGTAAATTGAACTAATTTGATTGTATATTATGTTTGTTGTAGTTTGGCTGATGAATTGCATATGCTTTTAAAATGATTACTTTGAGTTTGTAATTTGAAGTAGTTTGCATGATATGTATTATAAATTTCTGTATATCACAACTGGTTGAATTGTTTATGCCTTAAACTTGATTAACTTACTTGTTTTGTATTATACATATAGCTCAACTGATGAATGATCGTTTGCGTTTGTGAATTTAATAATCTGATTGGCTATGTATTGTATACTTTCAGTACAGGCATCGATCTAGCTCAGTCGGCAGACTCGCTGGGCTGCTGATCCGGAGCTGCGTTCTGGCTTGGGTTGGATCCCCCTTTGGTCTTTGGTTTCTTCCGAGGTTTTCCACAGCCGTGGGACTGAAGCCGGATGGTCTATGGCGAGTCCTTGGCAGCAACCCCTTTGATTTGATTACCTGGTTGGGTTTTTCCGAGGTTTCCCCAACCGGGGGGCGAATGCCGGGTGATATTTTGGCGAATCTTCGGACCTCACCTCATCTCACTACATCTCGCCAAAATATTGTAAAAAATTGAACAAAATTGTAAAAATTGTAATTGTAATATTGTAAAATTTTGACTTGTTTCACATCTTAAAGCTTCATTGCTCATGTAAGATCTATGGAATAAAATGAATGAATGAATGAATGAATGAATGAATGAACGAATGAATGAATGAATGAGACGTCTTTCCCTCACGACAGATCCAACTCGACTGACTGGCGCGTCAGCGGTAGCTACAGCGCTACTCTGGAGGCAGGCGCGTCAATCTTCACCCAGTCCAAGGCCGCCGCGGAACGGTCCGGCCGAGCTACGAACGCACTGTATTTCCATATAACGAACACATACCTTCACAAATTTTGCTGAAAATACAAGTTCGCAATGCCCTTCCTTTGATGAAATTTATCACTTTGTATTGAACTATTACCGCAGCGCCATGATGGTGACGGTTTGAAGTAATATATTTTATTTATTTTTATTTATTTAAATTCAAATATACAGAATAAAGAAATATAATTACAAAAACAAACAAAGATAAATACAAATAAAATAATACAAGCAATATAAAAAGAAGATACAGTAGTATTAACAAAATTTGAGACCGAATGAGCAGCGCTCGTGCTCGGTCGCAGTTCAGATATAATATTAAAATAAAAAAATAATAATAATAATATAAATAAATAAGTAAAATAAAATAGGAACTAAAATATAATTACAGCGGCGGAATTGGAAACATAAAAAATTATATGCACAAAACAGATGTATACGTTCATTTGAACCTTCACAACAATGTAAACGTAAAGAACAATTTGTTTAAAGCATTTCTTAATTAATTTTTTATGTTTCCAATTCAGCCAACATAATATAATAATTTCTGAATTCCCATAACAATTGTAAAATAAGAAAAATACCAATGTACAACAATGCTTTCCGGCATTGTTAGTAGTAAATATATCCTACATCAGTATAGTAATATTATATACCTATATTCATCATTCAATGAATATTTGTGAAGGAACTATGAAAAAACCTTTAAAATTAAGATTATTCTAATAATTTTCACACCTCTGTAATTCAATTTGTTCATACTTTGGGTGGTATCCACCGATTTTGAGCAAAATTATTATTATTTTCGGTTGTACAAGGACTTATATTTTTCGAATGAGGCTTAGTACCGGTACGGAAGTGGGGGGAGGGAGGTCGCAAAAGAAATTCTCGTCCAAAAGTGAGTCGCGCCTTCAGAAAGTTTTGGAACCACTGGTATACAGGCTACCTTACTTTTTTTTTTTTTTTTTTTTTTTTTTCAAAATATAGGGTCATATTACGAGTTACATGGAGATATAATTATATTAGTGTTCTTAGTCCAAGCATTACGCAGTTATTTGTATACGTAGTTTGTAGTGATATTTTATGTTTGCACAACACTTCCCTCTCCTTCATGGTCAACGCTCAATTCTCTTGCGTCAAATCAGATACCCCCGAAACATTGCCAGTGTTCGCGATAACAGGCAAATAAATAGAAGCTCGCAACTTCCTAGACGTGCACAGAAGTCTGACAAGGCTGCCTAGACCACGACGACGTAGCACGGGACTGTGTTTATATCCAGTGAGATAAAGCTACACGAAATAAGTATTTCTTAATTAAATATAACAATATCTTATATATAAAAGTCAATGTGCCTATGTATGTATGTTTTCTATACAAATCTAGACGCTTTGACCGATATGACTCAAAGTTTCCACATTTAATCTTCATAACCAGGAGAAGTACATAGGCTACATTAAAATCGGACAAATGGATATTAAATTAATTAAAACATAAAAAATAAAATTATATACGATCAAACATTCATGTATAGTATTAAATGCAATCTTCTACAGTCAATTGTTTTTTATTATTGTCTGTTGTATTTAACATCGATTTTCACGAGACCGTGGAAGAAAGAGCACGAAAGCATTGTTGATACATCATGAAGGCCAAAATTTAGACAATTCATGTAATAAGTATCTTTACGCAGTCCAGGACTGTAGTATGAGTTTCTCGATACAGTTGTAGATAGTGAGCAAGCTGTATTTTATCCAACTGAATTCTTGAATTCTTTAAAACCACATAATTTAATACTTAATTTTATATACATAGATTTATTTATTTATTTATTTATTTATTTATTTATTTATTTATTTATTTATGCAAGTTAGGGGAAAACAAAGCATTTTACACATACCAAAATGCTATTCAGTGATATTTTAGTTACGATTTTAATGTTTGTATATGAATGTACGTAAGCTCACTGAAAATGAATCTGTATTAATTCTAAATTATACGTCTCTCAAAATATTGTTCATGTCCGAAAATTTGTTACTGCGAGATTCTATCTGTATAATCACGTTGCTAATCAGTTAAGCATTGTGGGAAGAACAATGTTTTAATTTCTAAAATATACGTATCCCAAAATATTATTTTTGTTATTGTTGTTTGTTATTTTTGACTTATTGCGAATTTATATAATGTATCTTTATTTTTTAAATAAAATAAGATATAATATAATTAATATGTCCTTAATTTCTGAGATATAATTTCTCAAGTCATATTTAAAAGAAAACTGGGTACGATATAAACTGGCGTACAGCGGTCAAGGGGTATAAAATCTTCGAATATAAATTAAATTACATGACGTATATATTGATTCATTAGTATGACCGACAGAGAGAAAATTTTTTCTGACGACGACACCCCAACGGGTTAAGACTGTTAACAAGGGAATTCCCTATTTATCGTCAGCTCTCTCTGAAGTTCAAATGAAAGCACACATAGTCATGAAATTACGTGAAATGTGTGTCAGGACAGCTTCACATAATGTACAGATCTTATATCATTTTATCTCTGCATCTATGTAACGTCACATTTGCGGTGGGGAAGAAAAGAGATGGGTGAAAAGTTGTAATGCCCACGAATAAGATAAGCCACTTGAAATTTAACAGTCATTGACCACCAGAGATGAAATGTAAGATCTGTAGAACATTGGGTCAACGCTAAGTGGATGTATAAGTACCAAGAGGTGTGTTTTTGTTTTTCTGAACTTCAAGACAATGCTAACTCATTTAAAGTTCGTGTAACTGTAGCGTGTATATATTTTCGTGGGTTTTACTTTGTTTATAATTTGATTTTTCTATTATTTTATTTTATTTCTGGTGATGTAGAAGAGATGATCTAGTAGCCTTAACTACACCAGATTAAGTAAATAAACAAATATAAAAGTTACATATATAATTCAATTTAGAGAACAGTTAAACGCAAGACTCATGATGCAAAGTTTTCTTCTCGGTGCCTGATCTACAACAGCTGTTTTACGTTGAGTTAACCCTGGTATGCATTAATTAATTCATGTAAGTGACGCTATGTAAAGAATCATCTTTATGAACGAGGTTGTCTATAGTTGAGTTTCCGAGATTTGCGACAAGTCTAGCAACCAGTTTAATTAAAAATAAAAGCAAAAATGAAAACCCGGGCAATGCCGGGTGTTCCCAGCTAGTATAATATAAATACGCGTACATTCATAATAATTTCAGTTTCAAATGTATATGTCTCATATTATTCGAATACAGGGTGTTAAAAAATATCCAATATTTTAGGAGGTGCTAATATGCATCAGAACAAGAAAATAATGTCTAATAAACATGGGTCCCACTACACAAACTTTCTGAGATCTTTGACACTCGTTCACAGGAGGTGCTCAATGTGACGTCAATTCATGGCAGTGCATTCCTCTGCCCTTCGGCGTAAGAAATCACGCACTCTTTGAAATTGATCTGGTTTTTCTTGATAACCAAAAGGCTAGGGGATTTAGGTTTGGGGAACGGGCAGGCCAAGGTGTGGGGTTTCCCGAATCAATCCAGCGGTCCTGAAATGTCAGCATCAGGTGTTCACGCTCATTGTGGAAGAAATGTGCTGAAGTGCCATCATGCATGAACCACATCTGTAGTCTTTGCTGACATGGCACATACTCCAGCAAGGTAAGCAATACATTAATAACAAAGTCCTGATAATCAGCCACAGTTAATATCTGTGGTAGCACGTATGGCTCTTAATCTATCACCAAGAACGGCCATAACGTTGTATGAGAATCGGTGTTGTGCCTTATTTCTTCAACTGCATGGGAATTTTCATCAGTCCACACATGCTGATTACGAAAATTCACAACACCATCTCTGCTGAACCTCGCTCATATCCGCACGAGATTTTTGTTTTCAGTATTCCTTGCGACGTATCATTCCATGCCAGGGGTGCCAACTACGGTATGATTATCTGGTAGCCTGCTGTACTGTAGGGCAGAAAAATGCATTGCCATAAATGGATGTCACATAAAGTTCCTCTTATGAACAAGTGTTCAGATCTCAGAAAGTATGTGTTGTAGGACCCATGTTTATCAGAATTTTTTCTTGTTTTGATGCATATTATCACCTCCTAAAATATTGGATACTTTTTTTAAACATCCTGTATATCGTTTGAAATAAGTTAGCATTCCACCTTCAACATTATTTTACAGATTTAAACAGATGCATTCTTTTTAGTCTGTATAAAGTGAATACTTGGCTACTGTAAATACGTGAACTCTGCAATCAGGAAAAATACATTAATGATAAGATTTTTATGTAATGTATGTGGTGAAAAACATTGTGTTTAACCAATGATTGATGTAAGTACTTTGATTTATTAATTGCAGGTAATTAGAACTATCCACTGTAAAATGTCGACCGCTCATCGTTTGGTGTTCCTTTTTGGATTTCTATTCGTGATAATGGTAACATTTTTTTAAATTACATTAATTTTGTTCAAACTGTGTATTTGTAATTATGGCAATTTTCTTGTTTCGAAGTATTGTATTGTATTGTATTGTATTTACTAACATTCCATGGTATTCATACATGCTTACAGCTAGAATATGAAACAAGTCAAAAAACTTAATACTATTATAAAGTCTTAATTTATAGTCACAGTCTAGATCAGGTATGCTCAAAATTGTAAAAGCGCCGATTACACGGATGATGCTGCACTGCATAACACACAGTCTGTACGGACTGGGCTCCGCAACTACATTGCAGCACCGCCCGTGGCATAGTTCTTACACTCTTACAAATACGGATAATAAACTGAATTTGAAAAAGGAAAGAGTATACACTGCAATATTCAGTTATTACATTATTTATTATATTTAATATAGTTATGATATAATAATATCATAGATGATATCATTTTCATATTCCACCATATAGTCTACTTTGGGCTCTATTCAACATCTGCATTCTTTTCTGCAAGTGATCGGGAATCTATTTCCAACGAATTTACTGCAATGCGCTGAAGATGCTCATCTGTTAATCGGGACCTATGTTTGGATTTAGTAACCTTCATTCTCGAAAATAATTGTTCGCACACATATGTCGAGGCGAAGGTAGCTAACATAGTGGCAACGAATAAGCTCATCTTGTAATATTTAGTTTTGTTCATTTTTTAAATAATTCTATGCTTGTCAAGTCATATTCTCTGCATTTAGTTCTGAATTCTACGTTACTTAGTAAATCAATTAACTCGTCCTGGAACTGCACTCTCACGGATTGTACTAAATTTATGAAAAGATTAACAAAAATGCTGATATCACTCTGCCCATGTCTAAAATCACTAAATCTATGTTCTGTGAATTCACATTTGAACTGTTGCAGTACAGAGGCATAATTAACTATATTTTGTTCAGGCACCATACATCTCTTTACAAGTTCACCATCCGTGAAGGGTTTTAGTGCCTTAGCTAATTCCCAACATACTACATAGGCTAACTTGCTCCGAAACATAGACTCTGAATTGTTCGACTCTCTTCAATGTTTGGTCTTCCATGAAGTGCTTTCAATTCTTGAAGCTGTAGTGCATATTGCATCCCTGAAAAATTATTTTATCAAAATATCTATTTCTGCTGGAATAAAATCACCACAATAACAATCCTAATAATAGTAATAATAATAATAGGTCTAATAATAACGTTGGCATATGAAAATAGGCTATATTACAGAAAACAGCTTCTCTGTCGCTTCGGCATGTTCTGGGTAGCAGAGCCTATAATGTAGTTTTATATTGCTCAGTAGTATTCCTGCCAATACCTTACAATATAGTAATCACTTTCCGTTTTCACCGAACGTACAACAAAAATAGTCTTTCTCCCACACTGTACGGAATGATCGTTTGCTTACAGAAGGTTTTGACTGTGTCATTGTCCCGCACTGTTCGTGCGTTTACTAAGTACTTGAACTGCCTTCTGCAGCCATCCGTCGAGCTTCGAACGAGGAAAAGCACGCTCTACATTCGATGGTTGTGATTACAGAACGTAATCGGAAGTCAGAGAATGAGCATACCTGGTCTAGATGAAATATATACAGACGAGATTTACAATATAGTCTACTAGTACAATACAAAGTTTTAGTATCAATTTCATGAAGTGTTATTGAATGTCATGAATTCACCTACAGAATAGAAGGCGTGAGAAATTAGGTCCATCTTCAATTTGGCCCTAAATAATTTAATGTTTTGAGTTTCATTTTTTATATCGATAGGGAGGCTATTAAAAATTTTTACTGCCATATAACGCACTCCTTTTTGATAGCACGATAGACTTGCCGATGGAGTATGAAAGTCAATTTTTTGTCGTGTATTTATGCTATGAACTGTTGAATTAGTTACAAAGTTTTCACGATTACATACGAGGAAGATTATTAATGAAAAGATATACTGACAAACCATGGACATTATTTGTAGTTTTTTTGAAAATAGCCCTACACGATTCCCTAGATTTGGCACCTACTATTATTCTAATTACTCTTTATTGTAGTAGGAAATACTGTTACTATCTGTGGAATTTGCCCAGAAAATTATTTCAAAACTCATTACCGAGTGGAAGTATACAAAGTATATTGTTTTTAAGGTATTGATATTTACTATCTTTTGCATAGATCTAATAGCAAAACAAGCTGAATTTAGTTTGGGGGTAATTTCTTTAATATGATTTTTCCAATTTAACACATTATCGATTTTTAAGCCAAGAAATTTGATTGTTGTTGTTGTTTCTAATAGTGATCTATTATTAATTACTGCGCTAGAAATTTGCGACGTTGAATTTGGACAGGATTTAAATTGAATTATGTTAGTTTTGTTACAATTTAATACTAATTTATTGACTGAGAACAAGTCACATATTTTGAAGAGAATTTCCTCTGTTGAAGATTGGAATGTCACATCTATCATAAAAATAAGTATGAAGATGAATTGAAACAATACTCAATTATCAATTTTATTCAAAATTAGCTATAATATAATGAATGGCCCACTCGCAATTAGTAATTTCTCGGAAAATCATAATTATTTTTAATAAAGTAACGTACTCTGAAAACGGAAAGGTGATGAATAATGATTGAAATTAATATGGCCAAACAATTAAAAGTGATATCGTGAATTTGGTAAAGCGCTTGTACTCTAAAACATTTACAGTATAACATGACTCAGATATGGTTCTTTAACAATTGTTATAACTACATTTTATATCGTTGCATTATCTTGCTCTTTTATAAATTTTGTTTCAGACGCTTGCTGCCCAGAGCCTCGCTAAAGGTGAGTCAGTAATACCTTCATCGAAGTCCAGTGTTTATAATTAACAATCATAAAAACAATACCTGAAGAAATCTATAAAATTTATAGTTCAAGGGATCTTTAAAAAATTGAAATAAATTAAAAGTTACAGTGGCTGGTACGCAATGTATTCTTACCTGATATAATTGGAAAAATTGAATCCAGATGTTTGAGATGGGCAGGGCATATAGCATGCATGGGTAAATTGAGAAATACATATAGTGTGTTAGTTGGAAGATCTGAAGGATAAAGACCTTTGGGGAGGCTGAGACGTAGATGGAAGTTAATGTTAAAAAGGATTTGAGAGAGATGGGATATGATGCTAGGGACTGGATTAATCTTGCTCAGGATGGACAATGATGGTGGGCTTAAGTGAGGATAAAAATGAATCTCCGGGTTATTTAAAAGCCAACTGTTAGTAAGTAAGATACAGTGATTTATATCAACGTTCTGAATTGTGAGATTCATATTAATAAATAAGCCTCCTTTTATATCAACGTTTTCAATTGTGAGATTAATATTATTAAATAAGCCTTCTTTTATATCAACGTTTTCAATTGTGAGATTCATATTATTAAATAAGCCATCTTTTATATAAATGTTTTTAATTGTGAGACTCATAAAAATAAATAAGCCTCCTTTTACATAAAAAAATTTGTATTGTGAGATTCATATTATAAAATAAGCCTTTTAGATCAAATTTTTAAATTGTGAGATTCATATTATTAAATAAGCCTCCTTATATATCAACGTTTTCAATTGTGAGATTCATAACAATAAATAAGCCTCCTTTTACATCAAATGTTTTGTATTGTGAGATTCACATTATAAAATAAGCCTTTTAGATCAAAGTTTTAAATTGTGAGATTCATATTATTAAATAAGCCTTCTTTTATATCAACGTTATCAATTGTGAGATTCATAAAAATAAATAAGCCTCCTTTTACATCAAAAGTTTTGTATTGTGACATTCATATTATAAAATAAGCCTTTTAGATCAAATTTTTAAATTGTGAGATTCATATTATTAAATAAGCCTCCTTTTATATCAACGTTTTCAATTGTGAGATTCATAACAATAAATAAGCCTCCTTTTACATCAAAAGTTTTATATTGTGAGATTCATATTATAAAATAAGCCTTTTATATCAAAGTTTTAAATTGTGAGATTCATATTTTTAAATAAGCCTCCTTTTATATCAATGTTTTCAATTGTGACATTCATAACAATAAATAAGCCTCCTTTTACATCAAAAGTTCTGTATTGTGAGATTCATATTATAAAATAAGCCTTTTAGATCAAAGTTTTAAATTGTAAGATTCATATTATTAAATAAGCCTCCTTTTATATCAACGTTTTCAATTGTGAGATTCATAACAATAAATAATCCTCCTTTTACATCAAAAGTTTTGTATTGTGAGATTCATATTATAAAATAAGCCTTTTAGATCAAAGTTTTAAATTGTGAGATTCATATTATTAAATAAGCCTCCTTTTATATCAACGTTTTCAATTGTGACATTCATAACAATAAATAAGCCTCCTTTTACATCAAAAGTTCTGTATTGTGAGATTCATATTATAAAATAAGCCTTTTAGATCAAAGTTTTAAATTGTGAGATTCATATTATTAAATAAGCCTCCTTTTATATCAACATTTTCAATTGTGATATTCATAACAATAAATAAGCCTCCTTTTACATCAGAAGTTTTGTATTGTGACATTCATATTATAAAATAAGCCTTTTAGATCAAAGTTTTAAATTGTGAGATTCATATTTTTAAATAAGCCTCCTTTTATATCAACGTTTTCAATTGTGACATTCATAACAATAAATAAGCCTCCTTTTACATCAAAAGTTCTGTATTGTGAGATTCATATTATAAAATAAGCCTTTTAGATCAAAGTTTTAAATTGTGAGATCCATATTATTAAATAAGCCTCCTTTTATATCAACGTTTTCAATTGTGACATTCATAACAATAAATAAGCCTCCTTTTACATCAAAAGTTCTGTAGTGTGAGATTCATATTATAAAATAAGCCTTTTAGATCAAAGTTTTAAATTGTGAGATTCATATTATTAAATAAGCCTCCTTTTATATCAACATTTTCAATTGTGAGATTTATATTATTAAATAAGCCTCTTTTATATCAAAGTTTTGAATTGTGAGATTCATATTATTAAATAAGCCTCCTTTTATATCAACATTTTCAATTGTGAGATTTATATTATTAAATAAGCCTCCTTTTATATCAAAGTTTTGAATTGTGAGATTCATATTATTAAATAAGCCTCCTTTTATATCAACATTTTCAATTGTGAGATTTATATTATTAAATAAGCCTCCTTTTATATCAAAGTTTTGAATTGTGAGATTCATATTATTAAATAAGCCTCCTTTTATATCAAAGTTTTGAATTGTGAGATTCATATTATTAAATAAGCCTCCTTTTATATCAAAGTTTTGAATTGTGAGATTCATATTATAAAATAAGCCTTTTAGATCAAAGTTTTGAATTGTAAGATTCATATTATTAAATAACCCTCGTTCTTTTTCTTCGACAGTGGAATGCTCGATTAACAATGAATGCTGGGGCCCCTGTTTTAATTCTGCTGATTTTGTGTGTATAAATAACAAATGCATCTGCAAGTAGACTACTTCAATATAAAATTTTAGCCATGTAACACTTGTGGTGTACTACTGGCATGTAATAAAAGATATCTTGACACTGAATATTGTATCTAGTTTCATTATTTATATTACCAATTTAAAGAAAAAATCAAGTGGACTTGCTTGGTTTACTACACAGTGATATAACCAGCAAGCTCTCTAAACACAATAGCAATCATAACAATGCCTTTTCACCATACTTAGAACATACCTAATGTTTCAAGTGGATTTGTATTCAGCTGAGGCAAGTTCCACGATCTTTCTAGCTACATTGCTACAGTTATTACGCGGGTATGCATACTTGTCTCAACAGCCCTGACTCCTGTACGCCCGGCGCTATGCAGTGACGCATTCTTCAGACTATTCCCCATTTCAGCTTGGTTTCATCAGTGAAAGGGAAGATGCTACTGTCCATCTTACTAACATTCGACTGATTCACTTTCAATATAGTGACAAATTTTATTATTGAGAGTGTTTACCGGCAATCTACAGGGACATAATTTTATTTTTACTAACATTTTTAATATTAACTTGCCTATACCTCTGGATCAACGCCGTTTGATATTCCCTTCCACGACTGGAGTTCGATGATACTGACGTAATATACAAACAAATCTCTTTACTAGGTATAGGAGGGAAGAAAAGTAGTTCATCCATTTATGTAAACTAGGAAACATTGCGCTTTTGAGTTTAATCTTTTTCATTAGGTTTTTGTTTAATCAAAATACAGTACAGTATTAACAATCAGTGTTTTTACTCACGAACTGAGCTGTCCATGTGGACGTATTCATTATGCAGTGTATATTATAGGCCTACTGTCTACAATACATTAGCGTACAATATAGAGAATAAAGTTAAATTGAAAAATAATCATAATATGGATATTTAAACACATTTCGATAGAGGCTTCAGTTCTAATGTGCATATTATCGCACTATAGCATATTGTACTTAATTCCAATTACCAGTTCTTCGTACTAGTAACTCATGTTGAAATAATTCTGTACCTACTCTATAAAAGAGTACTTTACGTACTGTAAATTCAATCTTCACTTCTGCCCGAAAAGATAAAATTACTCAGACATACTATCTACTGTCCGTCCAAGTGGTTATGTCGTAGGGTCGTAGAAAGGAGGGAAATCACGTGACAGTTAATTACTTAACGAGGCCCTTTTATTTAAGTTATTTTAAACAGTTGTATAATATTACGTAGACGTCCAATTCCTAACAGAAATTAATGTTCTCAGAAAAGAGCTAAGACAGCCCAGCCACTAGCTGGCGAATAAAAGCTCATTGGGGAAACCGGGATACGACGTAGGCAAATGACAGTACCTGTGTGAAAATGATTCAATATTGAAAGCTCTTTCGTCACTGGAAAATGCGAACATATTTTTTGAACGTACTGTGGCTACTATGACTGTATATGCGGTCTTGGATCTGTGTGGAAGACGGTTGAAGGGTGGGAGTGAAGTACATTCAAAAACTCAGGTACAATAAAAAGTGAAGTAAAAATAAAATGAGTCCACATCTGTGGAGTAACGGTCAGCGCGTCTGGCCACGGAACCAGGTGGCCCGGGTTCGATTCCCGGTCGGGGCAAGTTACCTGGTTGAGGTTTTTTCCGGGGTTTTCCCTCAACTCAATATGAGAAAATGCTGGGTAACTTTCGGTGCTGGACCCCGGACTCATTTCACCGGCATTATCACCATCTCATTCAGACGCTAAATAACCAAAGATGTTGATACAGCGTCGTAAAAGAACCTACTAAAGAAAAAATAAAATGATGTCCCTGTATATTTGGAAAATTTATACTAAGCGTTTATATTTCATTTTATTGGTATTTATATCAACTGATACATTAAAAACCTACTGACAGCATAAGATAAATGTTTCCTTCACTGCTAGTTGCTGCTCTACACCATACACAATGGGAGGGACAATCTACCCTGTGTCGCTCTCCCCTGACTTCGTAATACAAACCAACATCCCTTAATTTAATTAATTATTACTTGAAAATATTGCAAGATTTTAAATAATTCCACACCTATTTACCTAGTCTCTCGCTACACACTTTTAGCATCCCACCACAACCGTGATACACGTTCACAGCATAACCTTGTCCTATCAATTCCATTCCATCAAACATCTCTCCATTCTGCTTCCTTCACAATACACACAGCTCGTTCCTGGAATTCCTTGTCACATGAAATCAGGAGCAGTCGGAGTCTAAAATCTTTTAAGTGCACTCTACTTAGAAATGTTTTTAATGAACAGAACTAGACTCTTGCGGAAGTTTTTAAATAGTCTTACATGACCAAGTTGTTATTTTTTTCTCCTTTCTCTCCTTTTTTTTTTCTTTTCTTTTTTTATTATCTTGATATATTACTTAATCATTTGTTTTTGTATGCCATTTAGTACGACTTTGCTAATCAACATTTTATATCTTGTAGCCCACATGTATTCTCCTATTAGTATATTAACTCTATAATATATCTCAAGTGAATTAATCAACGAATTTAACTCGAGCATTTTAGGTCTTATAAATTGTGTGTGTGTGTGTGTGTGTGTGTGTGTGTGTGTGTGTGTGTGTGTGTGTGTGTGTGTATTCCCCTTATGTTATGTAACTGATTTTGATTATGTGTAATTTTATACATTATTTTATATATTATGTAACCGATCTTGACTATTTGTAATTTTATATTAATGTAACTGATATTGACTATTGTAATTTTCTACTATATTTTATGTAATTTCTAAGGTATTTTCTTTTTTGTTGTTTTGTAATCTAATTTTGTATTTAATGTATATTATTGAAACCTGGTTGAGTGCAAGAGAAGGCCTCATGGCCTTAACTCTGCCAGGCAAAATAAACCTACCACTACCACTACCACTACTACGACCATAGACAAATAAATAGAGCTACTACTAAGAACGATGCTAAAATATACTCAAACATGTAATTGTCAAACATCTGTGTCGATGTATTTTATATTCACTAATATACTTTAGTTAATATTTTATTTTCTAGTGTGTACAGTTTAGGGGAGCGTTTCTCACACTATGGTCCGCGGACCACTGTGGTCCTCGAGGTCTGCCCTTGTGGTCCTTCAAAAAAGACGGAAGAAAAAATAAATTTGAAACGAATTGCGTATTTACAATAACTGAAAATCTCACAGTTTGCAAATGACACATGACAATCGCCTTTCACTTTTTCTCCTAGTATTGACATTTGATGAAATTTATTACCCTACCTCTCTACCCACATCTCCCACTCTACTCTAAACAACCAAGGAGGGATTTAAAGCACAATGAACGTGGTGTTTCTCGCCATCTTTTCCCTGCACATCTGGCGCCTGTAACCTAGCCAGGGACCACCCGAATTCATAACAGAGGACCGAACCTTTTCATGTACTTATGACTTTCTTGATGATTTTGCCTACATCCAGTCTGCACATTGAAATGGTCATGTACTGTACGTCGTACATCAATAATACAACTTTGAGGTCACAATTTGAAACTTATTTTCCAAGTAAATATGACGAATCCCATGGTAGAAGGGAAGAGAAGGCCTGATGGCCTTATCTCTTACATAATAAATAAATAAATAAATAAATAAATAAATAAATAAATAAAGAAATAAATAAATAAATAAATAAATAAATAAATAAATAAATAAAATAAAATTTTCATGGGTTCGTGATCCTTGTCATTGCGATATTGAAAATAACAAACTTTCTTTGAGTGAAAAAGAAGAGTTAATTTAACTTTCCAATGACAACAGACTTAAAATGAAATTCGAAGCGGAAGGTATGGTTAATTTCTGGACCTCATCACAAGTGAAAAGAGAATATGGTGAACTGTACAATGGTGCTTCACAGATTATAATTCAGTTTGCTTCTACATATCTGTGTGAGAAAGGATTTTCATCACTACTTCTAATAAAACAAAGTACCGAAATCGACTCAATGTATGTGACGATCTCCGACTTAAGCTTGCCAGCATACATCCATTTACAGAACAACACTGTGCAAGAATTGGCAGGCTCATTCATCTCATTAATGTGAGTACCAACATTTATTTTTTTTAGTTAATGAGTTAAAGATTAACCAAACCCTAATACCTTGAATTATAAAAAAAGAACGAAAATGAATTTTCTCCTATTAACATTAACTTAATTAGTTAATACTAATATAAAAGTAATAGAATTAAATTAATTTTAATTAATTAATTCTATTTTAAAATATAAGTATACTGGTAGGCTTTAAAATATGCTACTTGATAAATTTACTTTCAAAGGGAACAAGAGTTAGGTAGCCCGCGAAACTGTTCTCACATAAAAAAGTGGGCTCAAATTCAAAAAGGTTTGAGAGACGCTGCTCTAGGCTGAAAGTCATGCTGATAGTGGCATACGACAGTGAAGGTGTTGTCATTAGCCATGCCGCATAAGTCCAAAATGTCAATGCAGCGCACCACCAACATTTTCTACAACACAACATACGTCTTGCTATGCGGCGCAAATGTCTACATTTCCTGAGAGACAATCCACACTTCATCTTGCGTGATAATGCTCGTTGTCATGTCGCACGTACAGTGGCCGAATTGCTACAGAATTGGGAAGTATTGGAACACCCTCCGTACTCCCCTGACATGGATCCTTGTGGCTACGACTTGTTTCCACGGTTGAAAGAACCACTTAGAGGCAAGAGGTTTCCAGATATTGCATCAGTGCTTCATGCAATAGGGCAGACCATCAAACAGATCAACAGAAACAACTTCGCTAACGGTATTAAACAGTTACCGTGGATTTGGCGAAAGATACAGAAACACGCTGGTGATTATACTGAAGGGATGTAAATGTATTTGTGCGAGATCGTGCGTATTTGCTTGGTTTCCGCACAAAACCAATCCGCGGAAAGTCTAAAATTCCACATTCAGTATTCCCAACCTAACACACATAACAATTTCCCTCTTCTTATCGCTTAAGTGACATATTGATTTTACTGCTTTAGGCTTTTAACATATTATTTTTAGAGACGTTCAATATAGTAATAATTATAAATTGGAAACTTACCACTGCAATTTCACCTAAATTGCACTGTTAATTATTGTTTTTAAATATTTGCAAAAATTAAGTAAACTCTACAACTCCACTAAAGTTACTGCATTCGTGATGCAAGTAACATTAAGGAAGCCGTGAAAAAAATCAACAAGATTCCAGACTCATCATAGACTGAGGGAAAAAAAGACTGACGTATAGCACGGCCTGCTGGAGTATAGTAAACACAGAAGACATTTTAAAGCAACAATGTTGAAGATAGATATTTTTGTTTTGCAAATTTGCAGTCATTGAACAGAAACCAAGATGGAGATTTCATTGCAACTAATTAGAAATTCCTCTTTCAGGTATGTAATAAACGATCTTCGCACAAAATAATGCACGATACACGAGCGGTATGTTTTCTTTCAATTCTTGGAAATTAAAAAAGCTCAACTAAGTTTCGCTTTTTCAAACTTTTCCTCGAACATGGAAACTTCAACATACCGCTTTTATAACGCATATTACTATTTCCAAGTTCCATAATACATTCGTACTGTCTATGTTTCTACTACTTTATTTACAACCCTCGTATATTAGCATTTTTAAATATTTTACCTAAAATATGTATGCACGTTTCATAATTTTCTTTCCAATTTTTTGACACCACCCTTCCACTTTCGGAAGACTGAAGAATATACTGCACATTTAATCATGACTCAATGAAATTAAATTTAGGAAATTAAAAACTTGGCCTACCAAACGTTAAGTTAATTTACCACGAAGTCGATTCCAAGTCAGATTATTACGATGTAAATTTAAAAATATATTAACCATAAAATCAGGCTACTTCAATCGTTAGCTTTCGGCCAACTAGAAGTGTTTTATCTAATTCTGTACAATGTTATTGTTGGACGCATGAAAACAGTTCTTTAAGAAATAATATTCGAAGTAAAATGAAATGTCTTTCGAAATCTATAACGTAAGTTAAGAAATTTTTTAAATTGCGCAATTTTTTATAAAAAAAAAACCGTGTCATTAAACCTTATGGAAGGTATAGTTAATTGAAGCGAGAATAATTACGACAGCGATAGATAAATGTTGAGAAACAAAGCCAGTTGAAAGAAGAAGACAAAGATAAAGATACATCAGTAATTATCCATTTAGATATAACATTAGGGTACTGGTTATGACACTGTCGTACTGATAGAAGCAAATTAGTATGTTAAATTAACATATTTTAAAATAAGGTAAAAGCACTGTTGCTAGTATATAATAGGTCTACACATACTGAATTTCCACTAAATCATCTTCACACTTCGAACTAACTTGGATTAGGTACGTATTGGGTGACTTCTTTCAGTTTTATTTCTTATAATGTTATTGACACTATTAGCCTTTAAAATACAGTATATCACAATACAATAAGTGAGTAATGTTAAGATAGGTAACGAAATCTGAAGGCAAAATGAGACCATGAAGGGATAACTAGTCGTAATCTTATGGGTCCCTTCTTTTTTAGAACAGTTTTATTTTCTTTTTATTCGGTTATTTTACGACGCTGTATCAACATCTCAGGTTATTTAGCGTCTGAATGAGATGAAGGTGATAATGCCGGTGAAAAATAATCCGCGGTCCAGTACCGAAAGTTACCCAGGATTTCCTCATATTGGGTTGAGGGAAAATCTCCGGAAAAAAAACTCAGGTAACTTGCCCCGACCGGGCCACCTGGTTTCGCGGCTAGATGTGCTAACCGTTACTCCACAGGTGTGGACGAACAGTTTTAAATTAGGCTTGAAGAGGTTTGCAATGAGGAGTCTATTATTCACATTATAATAATGACTGATGCATTATTTTGTCGAAAGGAAGGGACCATTGCCCGAAATTTCAAATATCGCTCAGATTACAAGACGATCGATAAAGTTTGCTGAGGCCTTTAAATCCAGTGGGAGATATAGGATATGACGATATATTATGTATTCAGTATGTAATATTTTCACGTACAATGATGTAAAGATATATGAAAACATTGCTTTTAAAAGTAAATAGCTTTATTTATATCAATGTATAATAGACATCATGGACCAACACATCTTAATTTCAAAAAGATTTCACAATTGACAAATCCAATTCACAGTTAAGAATGCATCTCAATATTACTCACGTATTCTATAATTTTTAATTAATTTAATATTTTGCTCTGGATCTTATTTTTGTAGTTTAAACAAATACCTTCATAAAAAGCATGCATTCTGCAAAAACAAATGTACTATGTTCTGCATGTAAATATTGGACAATAGCATTAGAGAAAAGATAAAAATGATCAGATATTTTGTGATATTATAGAGTGATGTGAATGCTGTTAATTGTTTAGCTATTTATTTATGTAATTATTTCAAACTATTATTTGCAGTACCTGTGCAAGAGTCCACTGTAAAATGTCGGCCACTCATAGTTTGTTCCTCTTTGCGTTTCTACTCGTAATAATGGTAAATTTTTAAATATTATATTTAATTTAAATTAGTACATTATGCAACGAGCCTATAATGGTAGTAATTAAGACGCGAGTATGTTTACGAAACGAGCGCAAGCGCGTTTCATAATTTTCATACGAGCGTCTTAATTGCCATTATAGTCAAGTTTCATGCGACTTTTTATGCTCGACCATATTTCTAACTCGAAATTATTCACAAATACTCATGTTATTCTTATCTGACTGACGAGCGGAACTGACCTTGTGCAATAGCTCGTAAATTGTGAGATGTGCGCAGACGCGAAAGTATAGATTTTTTCCGAGAAATAAATGTCGACATTGACCTTGATATAATCTAGAGAGCAAAATAAACATTAATCTTGATATAACCTTGAAATTGAATTAGACATTGAAAAACGAGATGACAAATTGAATTTACTTGAATATTATTTACAATTAACGCTAATTATTATTGTAACAGAACTAGTTGTCTTTCGATTGCATATCCGAGAATAATCGATACTTGCGCTTTCATATTGCTACAATGCTATTTTCTGATAGGTGGAACACCTGAACTTTAATGAATAGATGTACTTTTATGAGGTCCATTAAAGGGCTGCTACCAGGTGTGTAATTACTACATTTCGGCATCATCGAGCATAAAAAATATTGTACTTTTGTAATTTTTCCTGTTTTCAGATGCCATAACTAAATTATGAAATTTATTATGAAGAGAAATTAAAGTATCATAAATTCAGTTTTTTCAATGTTTCTTTAAATACAACGAATAAATTTCTAGTTAACATCTTCTCTGCAAGCATCATTAAAAATAACAGAATATGTACTTGCAAAAATTAAGAGAGATAAGTAAATAAACACAAAGTAGATCAATATATCAACAGTGACATTCCTTGTTCTAGAATATCATTATATATTAACTTTTGTTGAAACCACATGCAATGTTTGAATTAATATGTCACGGATTTATGAATTGTTTCAGATGCTTGCCACCCAGAGCCTCGCCTTGAGTAAGTTATTTATTATTTGCATCGAAGTCAGATATTTAAGAGAAACAATCATGAGATACATACTGAAGTTTCTGTTTGCATAATGTGTAGCCAAAAAAGAAATATGAACAACTATAATATATTTTTATACTATCGTGATTTTTGTTGTAACGGCAACTATTGTTAATATGGCTTGTAAGTTATGTTGAATTCACAGAGTAGTTACTAGAGAAAATAATTGTTCAAACTCACAACAGCACTACAATTATTTTGTGCGAGATCGTGCGTATTTGCTTGGTTTCCGCACAAAACCAATCCGCGGAAAGTCTAAAATTCCACATTAATTATTCCCAACCTAACACACATAACAATTTTCCTCTTCTTACCGCTTAAGTGACTTATTGATTTTACTGCTTTAGGCTTTTAACATATTATTTTTAGAGACGTTCAATATAGTAATAATTGTAAATTGCAAACTTACCACTGCAATTCCACCTAAATTGCACTGTTAATTATTGTTTTTAAATATTTGCAAAAATTAAGTAAACTCTACAACTCCACTAAAGTTACGGCAAGTAACATTAAGGAAGCCGTGAAAAAATCAACAAGATTCCAAACTCATCATAGACTGGGGGGGAAAAAAGACAGACGTATATCACGGCCTGCTAGAGTATAGTAAAAACATTTTAAAGCAACAATGTTGAAGATAAATATGTTTGTTTTGCAAATTTGCAGTCATTGAACAGAAACCAAGATGGAGATTTCATTGCAACTAATTAGAAATTCCTCTTTTAGGTATGTAATAAACGATCTTCGCACAAAATAATGTACGATACACGAGCGGTATGTTTTCTTTCAATTCTCAACTACGTTTCTCTTTTTCAAACTTTTCCTCGAACATGAAAACTTCAACATACCGCCACAGTCTACTATATACAGTCGCGAAGCTTGAGGTGATTTTTTGCAAATCTCGTGATAAAGCGCTCGAAGCGGTTAGCAACTAGAAACAATAGACTGTCCACGGTCGACTTTGGACTGAATCGTATTTCCATCGAGTGCTAGCTCGTTGCGTATTTCACATTGATGCTTGTGAAATGTTCGTTACTGGTTGTAATGAAAATGTTAATGGCTGAAATAGAATAATTGGAATAATAATATTTTACTAGAGACGCAGAAAAATTAAGTTTGTTTTAATGAAATTTATTGATCACGTTTTATTTTCAATTCTGGTGGGATTATTATTGCTTAGGCCTACTTTTTTTTTTTCAAAGGATATGTTTTTAATTATAGCTGTTAATTTTGTTGTTATTTTTATTTTTACTTTATTAGAGACGTAGAAAAAGTCTGTTACAATAAAATTTATTAATCACGTTTTATTTCCAATTCTGGTGTGATTATTATTGCTTAACCTCAACTACGTAAGCCTACACTGCAAGTACGGTACACGTACATAAGTTAATCCATAAATTCATATTTCCATTATTATTGTTGTAAAGGGAAATGCAAATTAATATTTATTGGTTTCATAGTTAATTATCGCTATAATCTTGAATGAGTGAAGCGATTATAGTAAATTTCAGTTCGTTTTGCACAAACAAAAATAATATTAACCTATTTCTTGCAGGTATCTTCGAGTTTATGGTGGAATTTAATATACTTCATTAAAATAATAAATTAACTTTATGCATTTAATATTTCAATAATGGAAGGATGGTGTTAATTTTTCCAAAAGAACACAACGAAAGTGTAACATATTTTGTCGGCTGCTAGGAGAGAGATCTGCGATGATGAGGCGATAGTAGCGATCCTGGTGGTGGGCAACTATCCATGTTTGCATTTTTACTACATATTGAGCTTCGCGACTGTATATAGTAGACTGTGATACCGCTCTTGTAACGCATATTACTATAGTTACATCTAATAAAATTGTTAATAACTCATGTCCACGGACACATCGGAATCATAGCTTTCAATCATCTTCATCGATTGTATTATAACACCAAATTTTAATGATCTTTACAGCAAAACAGTACTCCCTTGAATGTTTATTAGTTACATCGATCGTGCAAAAGATAATAAGCAATAAACATGTGTTAAGTGAGTAACAAAAGTCTCGAAAATAAAAAGGACTATATCGTCTCGACATTCCTAACTTTTCCTCGATTTTGTTATAGTGTACTTACTCTTTTGTATCGCAATATAATTTCGTACTGTGAATTGAGGGTTGTAACAATGATTTCGGTATTCGAGCATTGGTAATAAATTAATAATTCGTAATAATAACAAACGGTGTTTAAACAACGTAGGGGAGACCCGGGCAAAACGAATAACCCGGGCAAAGAGAATAATGCCTATTTCTTAGAAACGCCAACAGGTAGCGCTTTCTGCTATGTTGGGGAAGAATCCCAACCAGATTTTGCTGTTGGAACTGACTTGTCGTCATTCTATCTAGTGAGAGAAGAAGTCAGCGTGTGTTTGAAGAAAATTGACCGTTTTCTTAAAATATTTCAAGGTAAGAGAAACAAATGTACAACACACAATACTGCAAAAACTTTTTGTTATGTGATAGTAATATATAGGCGATACGATTACTTCTAAAGTGCCGTACTTACGAAGAAGATTATTGACGTTTATGTTTGTATAACCTTAAATGAAAAGCGAAGTGGCATCTGCGGGCAAAGTAAATAGTTGAAAGTGGATAACTTATCCTCTTTGCCCTGCCACCTTTATTTGACTATATAAGTGTTAGCTGTATTTTTGTATGTATTTGTCTATTGTAATAAATCGTGTTAGATCATTTTACATAGTGGAGGCATTAAGTCACACTAATTAAATTATAAATCAGTAACACTGATCTTAATTTTTACTTAAAATGTCATAATGTGTTTTCAGATGGTTTAATTTTTCAAGAGGAAGACGGAACAAGCCAAATGGTCTGAAGAAGCCATGAAGAAAGCACTTGAAGAAATAAAATCTTCCAATTATTGGTTCTGCTATCTGGCCATACAACCATAACGTGTTTGTTGGTGAAGATTTTGCTCCAGATCAACTTACAGATCGCCGACTTGAGATAGAAATCAGCGAAACGACAGCTGGCTCAGATTTAACAAATTCTGCGGTGCCAGCTTCTTCAGCGGCTGAAGAAACAGTTAATGCTCACTCAGAATCAACCACCTCTGTGATGTCGTTATCTTCAGAGATTGAAGGAATATTCAATACATCAATTACACTCAGATTTTCAGTTCCGGTAACATCAAAATCCTCAACATCGTCAGCAAGAGAATCCAAGTCAGTTCTTTTGATTTAGACCAGTGGCAGAAGTGGATGCTCGAAAGATACGAGTTCAACGAAGAAAATGTCAGCGCTCTGAAGTTCTTACATCTATACCGATTAAAAACGTTGAAAGAGAAGTAACTTATGGGCAGGAGCAAAAGCAGAAGAAATCCAAGTCTTCAGTGCTAGTGAAACGTCGACTTGTTCAAACTTGTATTTTGTACTAATCTAACGTGCTGTAATGGGCTGTAAATAACATATCCTATCGTCTAATATAACTCATTAACATCGTGTTTATGTGTTGATTTAATTCTATTATCAGTGAATAAAAATGAAGTATAAATGTGAAAATGCTATAGGGATATTCACTTTGCCCGGGTTAATTATTCGCTTTGTCCGTGCACCCGGGCAAAGCGGATAATTAACTATATTTTCTTTCTCAAACCATATCATTGTCCGTAGGTACGAGAAACGAATTGCTGTTTTTTATATATGTGGACAACATGTGTACAACCAATGTCATGAAGATTTTATTTCGGGAGCACCAAAATATAGCCTGTGGCATTGTTTGTTCTTAGCTTATCCGCTTTGCCCGGGTTTCCCCTAGGCCTACCGTTGAATTAAGTAAACTTATATCACTATACTGTCGTGTATTTAAAGTGAATTTTTAAATTCTGAATATTAACGGACTTTTCATCAACTGGAAAGAACGCATAGACATACAAACTGGAATAGTAGTAATAATAATAATAGTAATAATACATACATTAAAATATCATTGTTCCAGGATGTGCATTGCTAGTGTTTGGCAGTCAGTTTAGTGCTCGTGTACGCAAACATTTAAGAAGACTATTAAAATCAATTAATTTGCTTTAAAATGTATTAAAAACAAAATGTAGACCTAGAATCATTTGTTAATTACAATGAGTAAAGAATTAAAATAACAAACAAAGTTGACAACCATTTAATAATTATTATTTAATATGAGTTAAGAATAAGAAGCAGAACATAGAGCAAAATAAAATATAAACATTTAGTAATTATTGGTTATAATTAGTAAGAATAAAAATAAATTATATAGCTATTATATAAAACTCTTATTTTCTTATTAAACCTTTACAGCCTTTATTTACTTTACAGGTATCAGGATATATTTGTAAAAAAATGCATATAAATATTATTACCGTTTTGTATAGTAACAAAACTATGATTTAACCCAGATGTTACATAACACCTTGCTTCTTGTAAAAGGGAGGATTTATCTCATCTTGTGTGTTTTAAAAGAGAGGATGAGCATTTTAAGTTGATGTTTGTGAACGAAAATAAGTAAATATATATATATATATATATATATATATATATATATATATATATATATAATTTGAACTGGTGCTGGTAATGGAAATTACGGGAAAACGGCTGAACGGATTTTAATAAGTGACCCCTAATTTTGAAGCTTGGAACTCAAAGTTTTTTCAGAAAAATAGTAGTTTTCAGTGAAATGTCAATTTTTCAACATAATTGTCCTATATTCCAAAATCATCTCTCGTCAGTTTTGAGAACTAGCTAATTGTATTTCAGAATAAAAACACACACTACAGTAAACAATATTACACGAAGGCCATGATCTACAAGAATGCTGACATATTAGAACTCAAATTAAATTGGTTATTAAAAACTTAACTTATTAAAATAATTTACAGGTTGGATTCTGTGGTACGTAATTTTCTGGGTCCAGCTGTGTATTGGATATTAAAAACTACAAAACTTGAGGTGGTTTGATGACATTATTACCATTAGAAATGAAATATTATTATAGTTAATGCCATGATGTGATTATTTTTCATTAATTATACATATTAATCCTATACTGATGATATGAAAGTGAAACGTTTTGGGGTTATATAAGTAGATGTAGAGAATAACTTAAATTAGATTTTGATTTCTATATTTTACTGAGTGGCGGCTATATAGTATATATAGTATATGTTACTGAAAGGTATAAAACTTACGTAAGATAATAAAATTGTTAAAAATCAAATATTTTTATAGTTATTATTCAAGTGGCGTTGGGTCTTTTTCATATATTTAATGGCGGTGTGGTGTAGATATTTATATGCGTGGTTCTCTTCAGTATTGGCTCGAGAGAGAGTATGTTGCATTATTATGGAAGCAAATAACTTTCAGAATGTCTGGTATTCTTCATTGAAAATAAATCTGAAAAATGTTTATTTGAACGTCTAATGAACTTAGTTTGCAGCATTTGCTGCACAAGCCACTAGTTTTTATATAATTGTATAAATTCTAATACATTTAAATCCCGGGAAAAAGAAAAGAAATTCAGTTGGATAATCCATAAGTTTCTTTACGCAAATATTAATACAATTGCGAAGTACAAATAATGGAGTGAGATTGTTTTGAATTATGCCATAATGGAGGTAAAATAAATAATTCTTGTCGATTAGAGAAAATACAATTATACTTTTGCAAATGCCAAAATGTATAGAGAATATTTCAGAAGTGATGATCAAAAACTTAATAATGAAAAGTAAAAATGAAGAGAAGCAAAAAAAGTTCCAGTAATTATAGATTCACAAATAACCGTTTATCGACAATGCCATTTTGTGCTGGTTGGAGCCCACTGAATCTATACTAATAATAAATCTGTAGCCGAAATTTTTCTGGTAATTTTCGATTTTCCAAAAATAATTGGTCCTAACATATATAATTAACCACCCTGAAACCGAAAATCGCTTTTTTGAAATTTTTGTTTGTATGTCTGTCTGTATGTTTGTTACCTTTTCACGCGATAATGGCTGAACCGATTTACATGAAAATTGGAATATAAATTAAGTTCGTTGTAACTTAGATTTTAGGCTATATGGCATTCAAAATACATTATTTAAAAGGGGGGTTATAAGGGGGCCTGAATTAAATAAATCGAAATATCTCGCTTATTATTGATTTTTGTGAAATATGTTACATAACAAAAGTTTCTTTAAAAATGATTTCTGATAAGTTTTATTCTCTGAAAAATTTTGATAGGACTGATATTTAATGAGATAAATGAGTTTTAAAATTAAAATAACTGCCATCTAAGGCGGTGTATTGAAATAAAAAACAAATGCCTTCGTCTATAAGGGGCTTTGGACACAACAATCGAAAGCTATGAAACATAGCCTACAGAGAATGTTTCTGTGTTTGTATGAAGTAATATATCGGAAACTAAATTAACCGATTTGTATAATTAATTATTATTTCATCATTGGAAAGTGTAGTTTCTCTGGATGGACATAATGCTATAATGTTATTACAGTAACTTTTGAGTGAATTGAGGACAGGTAAGATTAAAATAGCTTCTTATGCACAGAAAACTTGATAGGTTATTCTGTATATTCATTTCCTGTATTTCTTACAATAATGTTTATGAACATATTCATTTTTATCTCAGAGAATTAACGAACAACGAGAGTGTATTGATTTAGTATGCAGTAATAGTACGTTAGCTTAGCAATCCATTATTTTATAATTCAAATTTTAACTACGCTCAATTGAATCGTGCTAAAATACATAAAATACATATGCAATAAATGCAATGCAAAAAAATTGGGTAATGAGCCAAGCAGATTATGTTGCGCTGTTGTAAAAGTTGTTCCTCCCGAGATTCAAGAGCTCCCACAACAAATTAAAAACTTTCTAATTCGAGTACATCCGTTATCAACACACTTCTTATATAATATAATATAATATAATATAATATAATATAATATAATATAATATAAATATAATAATAAATCTGTAGCCAAAATTTTTCTGTTAATTTTCGCTTTTCCAAAAATAATTGGTAATAACAATTAAGAAACATGTTAAAGGAATTGTCATTGAACCAAATGAGTGTCTCTGGATCAAAATGATCGCATTTTAATATTTTTAATACAATTTAAATTAAGTACGTAACATATTAAACAATTAATCCTTCTATCAAACACGAATGTTCCCTGGATCAAATTTCCTATTTTAATTATGTAATTACTTTATATTTATTTCTAACTGGTGCAGCGGAGGGCACGGGTACGGCTAGTCATATATATAATTACTAATCAATGAAGTTTTGTGAAGTTGTTTATCATAGTATACCGGAACTCGTGGTGTACACGATGTACTCGTAGAAACATTTTATTGTAGCCTATTTAGTCCCTCGTCAAACATTCTCTTACATCTTAGGTTTGCAGTACGTAGAGCGATTAAAGAAAATATTGAACTTTTGTATTTTACGTTTCCTAGAAGTAAGGGGAATAAAGAAGTATAATTATTGGTAAGTTTCTTATACGTGTGATAGTAATACGTTATATTCTAGTCCTTCCCCCTCTCCTTCCGACTACAGAGGATAAGCTAAATTGCGAGAGTGAAATACGTCACTTGACAATAGCGCTTTATCGAGATTTTACTACAATAACAATAGGAATTAACAATTCCCTCTCCTGACTGTATTACATACAAAACTAAACACAATAACAATATAAATGGCTTGTAAAAAAGTAGTGGCAACACTGCCGGGAATGGGTCTTGCGCATTCGCAAGCGATAAGGGACAATTGATGATTTTAGTTGGAAATATTGTTGATGTATTGAATGATAAAACCGGTTGCTATGACAAAAAATGTTAAATTGTTAAATGTAGAAGAATACATCTGTTAGATTTACTAAACTTGAGGAGCGATCGTGGATAAAATTCGATGTAGCCCGTGGTAGAAATTCACGCCAATGTCATCAAAGGTTACATGAAGCTTGTGGCAAAGATGCACTACCGTATCGGACGGTATCAAGATGTATCTCTGTATTTCGTATGGGTCGAAATGAGACGCCATATGTGGCTCGCACATGTCGCCCGTCCATTTGTGACCAACAAGTGCGTAGAACTGGGAGTCCAAGTTCGACAATCGGCCCGGAATTAATATTTCTCTGTTAATAATAAATGGTTACCATCAAAATAATTAATATTTACACATATTAAAGACTTTTATTCAGAGACTTACTCCAAAAATTGAAATAAATTCACCGTCGTATTGCTTGATATAAATGTTTTGAATTGTCAGTTTTATACTACTAATATGCGCCTTCATTTTTTCACAGTGGAATGCACGAAGGTGGAGGATTGCACTTGGGGCTCTTGCGTTGACAGTTCTTACTGTGGAAGTGGAAGTGACGTATGCCTCTGTGTAAAATCCCGATAATCTGTTAATGTACAGAATGTAATACTTGAACTGTACCATTGACATGCACTAAAATAAATAATGGCACTAAATATTGTATTGTGTTTATTATTTAATTGCCGTAGCATTCTGGCTCCGTAAGTAGGTCTGTATCTGAAATTTACACAACATACACTTCACATTCTATGTACTTACTCATTTACTTAGTTACTTTATACTTACGGCTTTTTAGGAACCCCCACGTTTATTACCGCCCTCACATAAGCCTGCCACCGGTCCCTATCCTGCGCAAGATTAATCCAGTCTCTATCATCATATTCTACCTCCCTCAAATCCATTTTAATATTATCCTCCCACCTACGTCTCGGCCTCCCCAAAGGTTTTTTTCGCCTCCGGTCTCCCAACTAACAGTCTATACGCATTTCTGGATTCGTCCATACATGCCCTGCCCATCTCAAACGTTTGGATTTAATGTTCCTAATTATGTCAGGTGAAGAAAACTATGCGTGCAGTTGTGCGTTGTGTAACTTTCTCCATTCTCCTGTAACTTCATCCCTCTTAGCCCCAAATATTTTCCTAAGCACCTTAACCTCAAACACCCTTAACCTATGTTCCTCTCTCAAAGTGAGAGTCTAAGTTTCACAACCATAAAGAACAACCGGTAATATAACTGTTTTATAAATTCTAACTTTCAGAATTTTTGACAGGAGTCAAGATGACAAAAGCTTATCAACCGAATAATAACAGGCATTTCCCATATTTATTCCGAGTTTAATTTCCTCCCAAGTGTCATTTATTTTGTTACTGTTGCTACAAGTTGAACTTTTCAACCTCTTCTAAGGATAAATCTCCAATTTTTATGTTTCCATTTTGTATAATATTCTGGTCACGAGACATAATCATATACTTTGTCTTTTCAGTATTTACTTGCAAACCTATCAATTTACTTGCTTCAAATAAAATTCTCGTGTTTTCCCTAATCGTTTGTGGATTTTCTCCTAACATATTCACGTCATCCGCATAGACAAGCAGATGATGTAACCCGTTCAATTCCAAACCCTGTCTGTTATCCTGAACTTTCCTAACGGCAGAAGGGAGAGGAATCAAGCATATCCACCAGCAGCCAGGATTTACTCCAGTGCAGTGTCTTATCAGCAGGTAAGTGACGCTAGCCCGAGGGTGCATTGTGCTGATGGCCGCTGAAATAATACATAGTAGGTTTGTTCCAACAACAATCAGGAACCGTCCGTAACCATCGTCAGCATGCGCAGTACAGAAAAAGCGTTCCAACACAATCCGAACCAGTCCTGAGCCGGAAACATGTACTGCAGTCGGGCGTTCCAACAAGCTTTTGACACGGGTTCGGAACGGTCAGAAATAGTCCGTGGATTGAGGCATGTACGGAAGAGTATGCGAGACGCGCATGCGCATAAGCTCACCAACGTCTCCTGGATACTGAAGAAAGACAAGATCGACTGTTCATATCAATGAAGTTAAAGATGAAAAGTGACAGTACAGACGAATAATAAAACTAGAGATTTAATTTAAACTTTCGCCAAAAAGAAAGGGAATGGAAATTATTTGGGTATTGAAGTAGTTAATTACAATTTCAACATGCAGCTTTGATTAAAAGTATAATAAATAACGTACATACATAAATAATTAAAAAAAAGGACTATTTTTAGATCAGAGTTCCCCAGTACACGACATTGAATTAGCGGAATTCTTGCCTACCATATTTTTTGTCATCTTTTTATAGAAAATAATCGAAATTCTATTTTCTGCAATTAGAATTAGCTGCGAAACGATAATAGTTAAGCATCCCGTTCTTATCAAAGATGATCACAGTTACAGCATCTCTGGATTTAGTACATAACGATCCGCGAAAGCGTTCCAACAGCGTCCAGTCCAGTTTCAATCCCATAGCAGATGCTCAACTAGCGCATGCGCATAAGATGGTACAGGAACCGTACATGAAGTGATCCATGAACCGCTTGTTGGAACGAACCTAGTAACACTCGTGGCAGACCAGAGACTCTTTCACAATGCTAACAAAATATAAATTAACAACTTACAAATCTGTAGTGCTCGGGAAAAGTGACAAAAATCAGGTTCCACAAACTTTTTTGATAATTTATTGACAACTTACGGAACATCTGTTCGCTTGGAAAAAATACATAGGTATTTCTCCCATTACAATAATTCATACAGAAAAAAATCAAATCACCATAAACCAGTGTAAGTTGTGAATAAATTATCAAAAAAGGTTTGTGAAAACTGAATTATGTCAATTTTTCCAAGCACTGCAGAAAAAAAAAACAAGTAATAGAGTACAATAATGCTTCTAAATTGTATTACACAATGCTATCTTATTAAAATGTGAAGTTTGACGAACTTTACAAAGTCAACTAAATAAATTTACAAGTAAGTATTATAGGCTGACGTTTACAAAAATCGCTAAGGAGCAGAGCTAAAATCGCTGTAATTTTACTACTATCGTAGACAAGTTCATATTTTATACTAAAAATAAAAATAGATTATTCTAACCTTGCTTATTCATATTTTACCAACAGAAAATATAAAGTATTGTTAACAAAGTTTAAAAAAATATATATACGAGGGGAATCCAGGAAATAACGACCGTTTTGTTGTAATAATTAAAAATATATATATTTATTTGAAAAAGCAAAGTCTGTTACATAACTGAAGCTTCCTTTACTTCTCTACATAATCACCACCTATATTTAAACATTTGTCGTATCTGTTCACTAGCTTTAGAATTCCCGTGTTATACTCCTCTGCCGCCAGTTCATTAAGCCAGGTGTTCACTGTCTTCTTCAACTCTTCATCACTTCCAAAACGCGTACCACCCAGAAAGTCTTTCAGCTTAGTGAAAAGGTGAAAATCGCTAGGAGCAAGGTCTCACAATAACGATTTGCATTGATCGTAGTGCCTTTTGGCATGAAATCCAGCAAAAGAACACCTTTGCGATCCCAAAAGACAGTAGCCATGACTTTTTGTGTTGAGAGAGTCTGTTTGAATTTTCTCGGTTTCTTTCATTCATTACAGTATCACCATACACTTCTTTCAATTGCCGGGAAATTTCTGCAGGTTTCAAATGTCGGGCATCCAAAAATCGAATCACACTCCTCACCTCACAGTCGGCGGGATTATCAATCACGTCGTTCATTTTGAAGTAACACAAAATGCACAATGGCGACTTGTTGCAACCAGTACTCACAACATTATGAGAACATATGTTAAGGAAGCCAGTTGACCTTCAAACAAGGAAGGGGAGTCAGTTGCGCGGCGGGTATGCGCGAACGGTCGTTATTTCCTGGATCCCCCTCGTATATATATTCTTTGTTTTTCTATGATACATTATCTAGCTTTAATTAGTGAGGTAATCTTTTCGTACTTTGATTTTTATTGTAATTGTAATTGTAAACTTAATACTAATTGTAATTTTATTTGTAATTGTAATTGTAAATTTAATACTAATTGTAATTTTATTCTTCATATTATAGTTGGAATCTCCTGGTAGAGGGGCAGAAAACGCCTGACGGCCTTATCTCTAACAGGTTAAATAAATAAATACTAAATACCACTACTAAAAGGTATCTAGATTTTTTTATTGCCGACAATGGAGTTTCGTGTGATGTGATTAGTCAAGTATATCAATGCGTTGATTGGCCTATGACTTAAATGACCAAGTTAGCGCCAAATTCAGTCAAATAAAAAACAGGTCTGGGTCTCATGCAATTGACAGAATAATTTCAATGGCTAACCATAAAATCAGCTGCAATTATGTCGATCGATCAGTATTTATTAATGTTGCACCCATAAACTCACAAATATTAGTGAACCCAGAAGCATAAAAATCCTGTGCCACAGTAGGCCTAAGTACACTTGGTGATCAATAACCTGCCTCGAATTTAACTCTTTTAACAACATCAACTACCTGTGTGCACTTCTGTCTTCTGTACACTGTAGCCTTAGAAATTCCGTACTTATCTGCTAAGGCACGGAACTGACAGCTAGTACGCAACCAATGCAAAGCAATAGCCTACAGTTCTCGCTTCGAGATTAAGGTGGGACTCATTCCAAACCTTTCATTAAAATCATACAATCATACGAATATGTTATTAGTCCTTGGCCGGAAAATTTTACTCGTACGCCTTCTATGATTAGGCTTAAATTCAATACCTTCGTCTGAGTCATAGATATGCTAAATAGCATCACAACTGCTTCAGTTTAATTCTTAATGGTATCCAGTTACTCAAAAATTAATTCAATAGGCTAAATGTAACTTTATTTTCCTTTACAATTATTTTATGCAATATTAAACTTTACATATATCAGAGATATTGTAAAAAATGTGCTAGTAAAGTAAAGTCTGCATTTTTGTAAAATTATTCCTTGATTGTGAAACGAAACACTTGTAAATTGCGCAAAATTTTATCCTTGCCGCCGTCTATCTGTTTCTGCTCTAAATTCATATCAACGCCGGCTCGCTTTCGTCATCAAGGATAACAACCACAGTACAGACACAAAATAATGATTTCAAAAGTAGGGCGGTGTTGTGTATGGCAAAAGAATAAACGTTTCGTTGCTGTGAACTTTTAAATTAAAATGTTACTGTTTCACAGACACTATTCTTAAAAGTAGTTCTTCTCAACTTTGTTGAATGTTGGTCTGCAACATCATTTCATACAGATCTCTGCTAAATTCTTTGCCTAATTACTTATTTATTCCTTTATTTATTTGTTATTTCTTCCTTTTTTTTCTATTTCTTTATTTCCTTTTCTTCTATATTTACTATTTATTTATTTATTTATTTATTTATTTATTTATTTATTTATTTATTTATTTATTTGCTATTTAATCTGGCAGAGATAATGTCAACAGGCTTTCTCTTCCCCTCTACCAGGGGATTATAACTACAGTATCAAGAATGCAATTAAAATTAAAATTAAAATTAATATTACTTTACAGTTACAATAAAATCAAAGTACTAAAACATTACCTGATTAATAAAGACTAGACAATTTATTGTATAATTTAAGAACAAAGAAATTATTAAATGCAGAAATACAAATTAAACGTAAAATAATTATCTAGGTATGAAATTACTAGAGACTTAAGTATTTTATGTTATAATAAGAGAAATATTTACAAAGAGAACAGAACAAGCACCGCCACTTCATTCGAAATTATTCAAAATTCCCCCCTACCCCAAAAAAAGGAACGGTTTTCTCTGTTAAAACTGACGACCATGCCAAATGCTTAGTACGTGGACATTCTGTTATAATAAAGTAAAATTATATATAAAAGGTGTTTCAAAAATACGGGGCATAATTTCAGATATGTAATTTCCTACATGTAGACAATCAAAATAGTTCATTACAACATGTGTCCGGAAATGTTTTATTTCCGAGTTATGGCCTTCACAACATTGAAATTCACCGGAACGTTTTTCTTTCCGCAGGTCGTTGCCGTCAAAGGAGACATTAAGAGGGCACTCTGACAGTTCATTCCGAGGCGAAGGTTATATTCAGTGTTGTGTAGGCGTTAGACTGTGCGACATGTATTCAAATCAAGAGCTGGCAGAGATACACTTCATGTACGGTAAAGCGGACGGCAATGCTGCGCTGGCTCGTCGTTTGTACCAGGAGAGGTACCCACAACGACAATTTCCAGATCGGAAGACATTTGTACCTATCCATTACCGTCTGTGCGAGTATGGAAAATTTAAGTCTCCTGGTTTGGGAAGGGGACGACCAAGATCTACAACTCCAGAAGTACAGGAGGAGATTCTGGAGGGTGTGAACATGACTCCTTCTATCAGCACACGAAGGGTAGCGTTGCAAGTCAATGTTCCTCATACGACTGTCTGGAGACTGTTGAAAGAGTATCAATTGTATCCTTATCATTTGCAACGTGTACAGGCCCTGTCACCAGCAGATTACCCTGCACAAGTTAGGTTCTGTCAGTGGTTCTTGCAGCAGTGTCGTGTAAATCCGAACTTTCCTGCCTTAGTATTATTTACAGATGAAGCACAGTTCACACGAGATGGCATAACAAATTTCCACAATCAGCATATATGGGCGTATGAAAACCCACGTGCAACTGTTCCATCTCATCACCAGGTGCGGTTCTTCCTCAACATATGGGCCGGTATCATTGGTGATCGATTAGTTGGACCCCATGTACTTTTAAACAGACTTACGGGGCAGGCGTACACAAACTTCCTGGAAAACACCATACCTCATGTTTTAGAAGACACTCCACTGATCAATCGTCAACACATTCACTTCTTGCATGATGGCGCTCCTGCACACTTCAGTCGTACGGCTCGCCGGTACTTGGATCGAAGGTTTCCTGATCGATGGATAGGTAGAGGTGGCCCAATTGCTTGGCCTCCACGCTCACCTGATCTGAACCCTCTCGATTTCTACTTGTGGGGCCATTTAAAATCATTGGTTTATTCGTCTCCGGTGCCTGATTTGGAATCCATTCGGAATCGAATTGTGGCATGTTCTGAGGACCTACGCAATACTCCTGGAGTTTGGGATCGTGTTCGCAGGTCAATGAGACATCGATGTGAGGTCTGTATTCAAGCAGGAGGTGGATATTTTGAACATCTTCTGTAATGACTAGGACCTGCGGAAAGAAAAACGTTCCGGTGAATTTCAATGTTGTGAAGCATTTCCGGACACACGTTGTAATGAACTATGTTGATTGTCTACATATGGGAAATACATACCTGAAATTATGCCCCGTATTTTTTAAACATCCTGTATATATATTTTTTCTGTTTTAGTAAAATAAAAATTTTGTTGAATATTCTTAAGGATCCAATCCAAATATTACATTACCATATATATTTTGGCAATTGATGAATCTATTGGGTTGGCATTTCTCTGGATTTTTACAATACAATTCCTGTCTTTCTAAATTATTCTGTAGTGCTTTTACTCTGGATCTTTATGGTCACCCACATGGAGTGCAGATTATTTTATTTAAAATATATATACGAGGGGTATTCTTAATGTAACTTCCGTTTTCATATAGCGTGCGTAATAACAGAGGCAGTGGTGCCGTTCTTGCGGTGGAGTGTACCTTGAAGCAGTACGCGTCGAGCAGCGGTAGAGTCAAGGTCGTGTCTTTGTTCCTCTCTGAGCCACGTGCTGTCAAAATGTGTGCTGCAATCGCAAGTCCCGCCTGGTGTGAGGTCGTTCTGTAATAAGTTTTTTGTGGCAAAAAACTGTAAAGCTAGTGAAATCCATTGCCAACTTTGTGAAGTTTATGGGCCAGACGTAATGAGTGAAGGTGATGTAAGACAATGGTGCCGTATGTTCAAAAATGGGCGAACCAATGTCCATGATGAAGAGAGAAGTGGTCGACCGAGTATCGTGAATGCAGATCTGCATCGTTTGGTTGACAAAAGGGTTAGAGCAAACGGCAGGTTCACCATGTCGGAGCTTTGTGCGGATTTTCCACAGATTAGTCGTACTTTTCTGTACAAAGTGATTACCGAAGATTTGGGCTACCGAAAACTTTCTGCCAGATGGGTGCCTAAACTCCTTTCTGAGGATCAAAAAGCTCAGCGTATGGGAGCAGCACTGTCCTTTCTTGAGCGTTACGAAGGAGAATGTGATACTTTTCTCGATCAGATTGTGACAGAAGATGAGACTTGGGTGCGGTATGTGAATTCAGAAACAAAGCTTCAATCAATGCAGTGGGCTACTCTCACTCCCCGTAAAACCCACAAAGTGTCGTCAAACACTTTCCACGAGGAAACTCATGGCAACTGTCTTCTGCGAGAGGAAAGGAATTTTGTCAGTGCAGTTCTTGGAGAGGATGCCACAATTAACGCTGAGCGTTACTGTAACACACTAAAAACCACGAAAAGGGACATTCTAAACAAACGTCGTGGCATGTTCAGCTCTGGGGTGATTTTCCTGCATGACAACGTCCGACCGCATACAGCGCGTCGTACTGCGACCAAACTGCAAGAGTTCAACTGGGAAGTATTGGATCATCCTCCCTATAGCCCAGATTTGGCGCCTAGCGATTACCATCTCTTCATGCATATGAAGACGTGGCTTGGCTCGAAGCGCTTTGACGATGACGAAGAGTTGAAAACCAGCGTCGTAGTTTGGCTTCAGTCGCAGGCGGCCGAATTCTACTATTGCGGAATTTCAAATCTCGTCAAACGTTAGGAAAAGTGTCTCAATGTAAACTATGTGGAAAAATAAATTAGAGTGCATACTTTCGAACGTATTGTAACCCGATTGTGTAACGTCTTTCACAGGTTTGTAAAATAATAAACGTATGTTACTTTATGGACAGAGACACAGACAGAGAGACAGAGAGAGAGAGAGTGTGTATGTGTGTATGTGTGTGTATGTGTCCACGTACTAAGCATTTGGCACATTCGTCTGTTTGAGCAGATATAATGTTGAGCCGCATTACAACACCGGGCACGCTCCTCAAACATATAATATTACAGTTGGAAATGAGTGCATGCAATTAATAGGAAGTTAAAACAATCCGTTTTCAATGAGGTAAGTTGTCTTAGGAGAGTAAGCCTAGCCTTCCACTGGCACCGTGAACGGCCGAATATTTGTTAGGCCGTATACGGCCGAATGCCGGACAACCGGCAGAAGAGCCGATCGATCGTCCACTGGAGCCGACATTCGGCCGTCAATTACCAGTTGTATGTCCTCGTGGTGTTGCATGCTTATACTTAATACATACATACATACATACATACATACATACATACATACATACATACATACAGAATGGGCTCCAAAATAGTGTTGTATAATGTATTTAAAAGATTCAACAATGTTGATACGTTGTAAATAGTAAATTTAAGGAAAATAGGTTAATTTTATAAATAGTATACTTCTAAACATAGATTGTAAAAGAATTAACAATAGTATTCATTGTTTTTTTTAATTTGTAAATAGAAAAACAGAACAGGCTCTAAAATAGTGATGTACAATGTATTTAAAAGATTCAACAGTACCATACAGTAGATGTTGACACATTGTAAATAGTAAATTTAAGGAAAATAGGTTAATTTGTTAAATAGTATTCTTCTAAACACAGTTTTTAAAACTATTGCGCGTCCTCAGGTTGCGGATAGAGGAGACGGCCTCCAGATATGGAGGGTAGCTGCGAATATATTGAATAAGCAGTCGTGGACAGCCGATAAGGGGTGGTCCTCCAGCTTGGGGGTTGGGCGAAGGGCTAACAACCCATCACCGTAAAAAACAGCTTGTTACGTATCCCTATAATAAGCCTCGGAATAGGACTGATTCTCTGGCACGACCACAGCAAAGGAATAAGGATTTGAGATTTGGCACTTGGAACGTAACTAGTCTTTATAGAACAGGAGGGGTAACATTAGTAGCAAAAGAACTAGCTAGATATAGAATAGACTTCGTAGGAGTACAAGAGGTTAGGTTAGATGGGAATGGCATATCACAAATAGGAGATTACTTGTTGTATTACGGGGAAGGAAACAATAATCACCAATTAGGAACAGGATTCTTTGTTCATAAAAGAATAAAATCAGCAGTAAAAAAGGTCGAATTTATCAGTGACAGGTTATCATATTTAGTACTTAAGGGTAGATGGTGCGACATCATAGTTATAAATGCTCACGCCCCTACAGAAGAGAAAGACGACCATATAAAGAATAGCTTCTATGAGGAATTGGAACATACTTTTGATCAGTTCCCTAGATATCACATGAAAATTTTATTGGGGGATTTCAATGCTAAAGTAGGACGGGAGGATATTTTTAGACCAACTATTGGAAAAGAGAGCCTACACGCAATTAGTAGTGACAATGGAGTTAGATTAGTCAACTTTGCCACATCGAAAAATTTAATTGTCAAAAGTACAACATTCCCCCATAAGGATATACATAAATATACTTGGACTTCTCCAGATGGATTGACACACAACCAAATAGATCACATCTTGATAGATAAACGGAGACATACTAGTATAGTAGATATTCGAACTTTCAGGGGTGCAGACTGTAATTCTGACCATTATTTGGTGATTGGAGAATTAAGAGAAAGATTATCAGTAGCCAAGCGAGTAGAGCAACAAGTTAATATTACTAAATTCAATATTTTGAAATTAAAGGACGAGGAAGCTAAGCAAAATTATCAGGTCGAAATTTCGAATAGGTTTGCCACTTTAGAAAGTTCCGACGAAGTTGAGAAAGAATTAGATGTTAATAGCGTGTGGGAAAATATCAGAGATAGTATCAAAATTGCAGCTGAGCAGAGCATAGGTTATTATGAAACTAAGAAAAAGAAACCGTGGTTTGATGAAGATTGTTGCATGGTAGTAGAAAGAAGGAAACAGGCAAAATTGAAATTCTTACAGGATCCAGTTGAGGAGAAGAGAGATAATTATTTCAATGAAAGACGGGAAGCAAGTCGTACACTTAGGAATAAAAAGAGAGGTTACTTGAAGGAAAAACTGAATGAGGTAGAAACAAATAGTAAGAATAAAAACATTCGAGATTTATATAAGGGTATAAAGGAATTTAAGAACGGATATCAGCCAAGGGTAAACGTTATCAAGGATGAGAATGGTGACTTGCTTGCAGACTTTCCATCAATCCTAAACAGATGGAAAAACTATTTTGCGCAACTACTAAATGTACATAGGCCAAATAGAAATGATCGGGACGAAATTGAAATACAAACTGCTGAGCCATTTATACCCGAACCCACGCTTACAGAAGTCGAAATTGCGATAGAAAATCTGAAAAAGTACAAGTCTCCAGGTATCGATCAAATTCCAGCAGAATTAATACAAGAGGGTGGGAGTGCATTATATAGCGAAATTTATAAACTTGTACTTGCTATTTGGGAAAAGGAAATTGTACCAGAACAATGGAAGGAGTCCATAATTGTACCTATTTTTAAAAAGGGGGACAAAACCAACTGTGGTAACTTTCGAGGAATATCACTTTTGTTGACGTCGTACAAAATTTTGTCCAATATTCTTTTGAGAAGATTAACTCCGTACGTAGATGAAATTATTGGGGATCATCAGTGCGGTTTTCGGCGTAATAGATCGACTATTGATCAGATTTTTTGTATTCGACAGATAATGGAGAAAAAATGGGAGTATAAGGGTACAGTACATCAGTTATTCATAGATTTCAAAAAGGCTTATGACTCGGTTAAGAGGGAAGTATTATATGATATTCTTATTGAATTTGGTATTCCCAAGAAACTAGTTCGATTAATTAAAATGTGTCTCAGTGAAACGTACAGCAGAGTCCGTATAGGTCAGTTTCTATCTGATGCTTTTCCAATTCACTGCGGGCTAAAGCAAGGAGATGCACTATCACCTTTACTTTTTAACTTCGCTCTAGAATATGCCATTAGGAAAGTTCAGGATAACAGGCAGGGTTTGGAATTGAACGGGTTACATCAGCTTCTTGTCTATGCGGATGACGTGAATATGTTAGGAGAAAATACACAAACGATTAGGGAAAACACGGAAATTTTACTTGAAGCAAGTAGAGCGATTGGTTTGGAAGTAAATGCCGAAAAGACAAAGTATATGATTATGTCTCGTGACCAGAATATTGTACGAAATGGAAATATAAAAATTGGAGATTTATCCTTCGAAGAGGTGGAAAAATTCAAATATCTTGGAGCAACAGTAACAAATATAAATGACACTCGGGAGGAAATTAAACGCAGAATAAATATGGGAAATGCGTGTTATTATTCGGTTGAGAAGCTCTTATCATCCAGTCTGCTTTCGAAAAATCTGAAAGTTAGAATTTATAAAACAGTTATATTACCGGTTCTTCTGTATGGTTGTGAAACTTGGACTCTCACTCTGAGAGAGGAACATAGGTTCAGGGTGTTTGAGAATAAGGTGCTAAGGAAAATATTTGGGGCTAAGCGGGATGAAGTTACAGGAGAATGGAGAAAGTTACACAACACAGAACTGCACGCATTGTATTCTTCACCTGACATAATTAGGAACATTAAATCCAGACGTTTGAGATGGGCAGGGCATGTAGCACGTATGGGCGAATCCAGAAATGCATATAGAGTGTTAGTTGGGAGACCGGAGAGAAAAAGACCTTTAGGGAGGCCGAGACGTAGATGGGAGGATAATATTAAAATGGATCTGAGGGAGGTGGGGTATGATGATAGAGACTGGATTAATCTTGCACAGGATAGGGACCGCTGGCGGGCTTATGTGAGGGCGGCAATGAACCTTCGGGTTCCTTAAAAGCCATTTGTAAGTAAGTAATTAGCAATTCTATAGATTTTTTTTTAATTTGTAAACAGAAAAACAAAATAGGCTCTAAAATAATACTGTATAATATATTCCAAAGATCCAACAGTAGCATAGATGTTAACACGTTGTAAATAGAAAATTTAGGGAAAGTGGGTTAATTTGTTAAATAGCTTATTTCTAAACATAGTTTTTAAAATGATTAGCAATAGTATTGATTTTTTTATCTATAAATAGAAAAGGAATAGGTACCAAAATAGTGTTGTACAAAGTATTTAAAAGCTTCAACAGTAGCATAGATGTTAATATGTTGTAAATAGTATATTTAGGGAAAGTAGAATAGGCTAGCAATAATGTGTATACATTGTATTCGGAAGAGTTAGCAATATTGTAGTGTGTAGTCTATTAGCATGTAGTATTGCATTTTTGTAATGGAACATGCTTGTAAACAAGGTTAAAAAAAATACATACATACATACTGCCACCGGCGTGGCTCAGTCGGTTAAGGCGCTTGCCTGTCGGTCTGAAGTTGCGCTCGAGCGCGGGTTCGATCCTCGCTTGGACTGATTACCTGGTTGGGCTTTTTCCGAGATTTTCCCCAACCGCAACTTGAATGCCAGGTAAGCTACGGCGAATCCTCGGCTTATCTCGCCAAATATCATCTCGCTATCACCAATCTCATCGACGCTAAATAACCTCGTAGTTGATACAGCGTCGTTAAATAACCAACTAAAAAGTACATGCATATATACAAATGGCTTTTAAGGAACCCACAGGTTCATTGTCACTATCACATAAGCCCGCCATCGGTTCCTATCCTGTGCAAGATTAATCCAGTCTCTATCATCATATCCCACCTCCCTCAAATCCTTTAAAACTCGTATTATTCTCCTATTTACGTCTCGGCCTCCCTAAAGGTCTTTTTCCCTCCGGCCTCCCAACTAACACTCTATATGCATTTCTGGATTCTGCCCTGCCCATCTCAAACGTCTGGATTTAATGTTCCTAATTATGTGAGGTAAGCAATACAGCGTGCAGTTCTGCGTTGTGTAACTTTCTCCATGGGTAAGTTTCATCATCTACACCTACACAATAAACTTCTAGAAGATAGTGCTAAGTTTTTCGATTACTATCGGATGAATGTTGATACAATTCAATATATTTTAATGTAATTCGTCCATCAATCTCAAAATGGTCAAATTTCAAAGAAGTTGTACCACCTGAGAAACGTTTGTCAGTGATATTAAAATAAGTAGTACATGAATAATAATTTGTTAAGCCTTAAAAGTTTTAGTTCACTTGTTTAGTGAAAAAAAATACAAGATCTAATTAATTTTTCGGCGTTCATGGCGAAATTTATGGAAACAGTGACCACGTGTTGCTCTGTTCGGCCGAATGAGACAGGAAAATCCCATCTGAATTGGATCCAATCGTCATTCGGCCGTCTTCGGCCGCAAACGGCCGAATGTAATGGACGCGCGCCACTGCATTCTCTTGTTGTGGGATCATTCGGCCGTGCACGACCGTAAACGGCCGAGTTGTTATTCGGCCGAATTCGGTTCCAGTGGACGGCCAGCCTAAAGTATTGTTTCAGACATTTCCCTGCCTATTGCAAAACAGAAAACAAAACATATAATTTAAGGAAATACATAAAGCAAGATTATAATAGCATTTCGTTGTGCAGGATAATGTATATAGTAGAGTAGCGGTTAGCGCGTTTGGCCGCGAAACCAAGTGGCCCGGGTTCGATTCCTGGTCGGGGCAATTTATCTGGTTGAGGTTTTTTCCGGGGTATTCCCTCAACCCAATATGAGCAAATGTTGGGTAACTTTCGGTGTTGGACCCCGGACTCATTTCACCGGCATTATCATCTTCATCTCATTCAGACGCTAAATAACCTATGATGTTGGTAAATCGTCGTAAAATAACCTACTAAAATAAAGGATAATGTCGATATATTCTAAAAACAACTCTCAAGACCAAAATATCACTGCAGCGTAATACCAACATTTTCTAGAAGACAATGTAAGCCCAGCTATGCGGCGCAAACTTCCACATTTCCTGAGAGACAATCCACCTTTCATCTTACATGATAATGCTCGTTGTCATGCCGCACCTGCAGTGACTCTTTTGCTACAGATATGGGATTTGGAAGTATTGGAACATCCTTCGTATTCCCCTGACATGGGTCCTTGTGACTACAACTTGTTTCCAAGGTTGAAAAAACCGCTTAGAGGCAAGAGGTTTCCAGATAATGCATCAGTGATTCATGCAGTAGGGCAATTCAAAACAGAGATCAATAGAAACAAATTCGCTAACGGCATTCAACGGTTACAACGGATTTGGCAAAAGATACAGAAACACGCTGGTGAATATATTGAAGGGATGTAAATGTATTTTCCATTTAAGTTCAATAATGTATTCGTACTGTCTATGTTTCTACTATTATATTTACAACCCTCGTATATTAGTATTTTTAAATATTTTACCTTAAAATATGTATAAACATTTCATCATTTTCTTTCCAATTTTTTGACACCATTCTTCCACTTTCGGAAGGTTGAAGAATATACTGCATGTTTAATCATGACTCAATGAAATTAAATTTAGGAAATTAAAAAATTGGCCTACCAAATATTAAGTTAATTTACCACGAAGTCTATTCCAAGTCAGATTATTACGATGTAAATTTTAAAATGTATTAAACATAAAATCAGGCTACTTCAGTCGATAGCTTTTGGCAAACTGGAAGTGTATTATTTAATTCTGTACAATGTTTTGTTGGACGCATGAAAACGGTTCTTTCATTAATAATATTCGAAGTAAAATGAAATGCCTTTCGAAATCTATAACATAAGTTAAGAAATTTTTTAAATTGCGCAAATTTTGAAAAAAAAAAATCCGTGTCATTAAACCTCATGGAAGATATAGTTAATTAGTTCACGCGAAAATATCTACGACAGCGATAGGCAAATATTGAGAAACAAAACCAGTTGAAAAAAGAAGATAAAGAAAAAGATACATCAGTAATTATCCATTTAGATATAAAATTACTCGTTATGCCATTGCCATACTGATAGAAGCAAATTAGTAAGTTAAATGAAAGTATTGAAATCAGGTCAAATTTCACTGTTGCCAGTATATATAGATCTATACAAACTGAATTTCCACTAAATCGTCTTCACACTCCAGAACTAACACCAGTTGAGGTACGTATTGGGTAACTTGTTTCAGTTTTATTTCTTATAATGTTATTGGCAGAAGTCGCAGTTTAAACATATCGCAATAAGGTAAAGTTGGTAATATTGTGATACAAGTAATATTGTAATGGTTTGTATTTATTTTGTTTAGAACTTATTACAATTTTACTGAGTGAGAGGAAGATCGGTTTTTTTTGCGTCAACCTATTAAGGGAATGTTCGTGGACAAGTTGATGCCCAAATCCGATCCTTCTCTAGCTCTGTAAAATTGTAATAAATTGTCCAGAGAACTATCACAATATTACTCGTATCACAGTACTACCAACCTTTACCCTAGATGAGTAATGTTAAGATAGATAACGAAATCTGAAGGTGTAATGGGATAAGTAATGTTAAAATAGATAACGAAATCTGAAGATGTAATGGGACCATAAAGGTATAACTAGGGGAAATCTTACGGATGCCGTCTTTTTTAGAAACGGCTCTAAATTAGGCTCATAGGGGTTTACAATGAGGAATCTATAAGTTTCATTAGAAGAATATTTGTTGGATCAACAAGTATAGACTACTATCCATCCCCACCATGATTATGGTATATTAATACACTAGCCGTACCCGTGCGCTCCGCTGCACCCGTTAGAAATAAATATAAAGTAATTACATAATTAAAATAGGACGTTTAATCCAGGGAACATTCGTGTTTGATAGAAGGTTCATCCAAATAATTAAAATGCGATCATGTTGGTCCAGAGACACTCATTTGGTGCAATGACAATTCCTTTAACCTGTTTCTTAATTTTTATTACATGCAACCATAGTTTAATGAAGATTGACATAATTTAGATTTAATGTGTATATTTTGTTTTACTTGTTATAGGTTCCCATTGAATTATGGTAATAACTTAATTTTAACCCTTGTTTTCTACGTATTCAGTAAATGGCGCTTGGCCCACTATGGTTGTGAACCCTTCAAATAACTTAAATTATATTATATAATATTACATATTATATTATATTATATTGTATTATATTACATTATATTAATATTATATTATATTATATTATATTATATTATATTATATTATATTATATTATATTATATTATATTATATTATATTATATTATATTATATTATATTATATTATATTATATTATATTATATTATATTATATCAGAAGTTACTGTAATAACATTATAACATTATGTCCATCTATAGAAACTACACTTTCCAATGGTGAAATAATAATTAATTATATAAATCGGTTAATTTAGCTTCCGATATTACTTCATACAAACACAGAAACATTCTCTGTAGGCTATCTTTCATAGCTTTCGATTGTTGCTGTCCAAGGCCCCTTATAGACGAAGTCATTTGTTTTTTTAATTCATTACACGGCCTTAGATGGCAGTTATTTTAATTTTAAAACTCATTTATCTCATTAAATATCAGCCATATCAAACTTTTTCAAGGAATAAAACTTATCGGAAATTATTTTTAAAGAAACTTTTGTTATGTAACATTTTTCACAAAAATCAATAATAAGCGAGATATTTCGATTTATTTAATTCAGGCCCCCTTATAACCCCCGTTTTAAATAATGTATTTTGAATGCCATATAGCCTAAAATCTAAGTTACAACGAACTTAATTTATATGCCAATTTTCATCGAAAACCGTTCAGCCATTATCGCGTGAAAAGGTAACAAACATACAGATAGACAGACAGACAGACATACAAACAAAAATTTCAAAAAAAAGCGATTTTCGGTTTCAGGGTGGTTAATTATATATGTTAGGACCAATTATTTTTGGAAAATCGAAAATTACCAGAAAAATTTCGGCTACAGATTTATTATTAATATAGATATCTGGATATCTAACGTAATTTTATCTGCGGAATACAAATTGATGGCGATGGTGGTGGTTGTAGTACTAGTATCAATCTGTAATCTGTAACGGGTAACGGAGAATCAGGGTTCGATTCCGGAGAGGGAGCATGACAGACGGCTACCACATCCAAGAAAGACAGCAGGCGCGCAAATTACCCACTCCCGGCACGGGGAGGTAGTAACGAAAAATAATAATACGGGAGCGCATATTTCTGTACAGATTACTGAGCACAGGCCTATTACTGTTGAATCCCGGCCACCAAGTCACTCAACTGAGTGCGCTCCTTGTATAATGGCAGTTGACTTAATATAAAATGTCAACATACATACCCAACATGGGAATCAGGCCACAAAGGGAAAAACACTAGAGGGGAAGGGTTCGATCCGGTGCTGTGGATTGAGCTTCGGCGTAGCTCAATGGTGAGAGCGCTTGCTACGTAGACCAGGGTTCGATCCCCGGCGCCGGGGCGAATTTTTCTCCTCTAATACTAGGTCTAACGCTATGTTGACGTCAGTAGTGATGTGTGTTCATGTTCGTAAAATAAGGAAAGAATGGTAAGGCTGTATTACATGATATTTCCCGCTCCATGTTTATCATGTCGTAGCTCGTGTGATAGTTAATAAATCGCGCTCTAATTTTTTATATTTTTTTTAGCTCAATGTCTAAGGAAAGCACACAAAAGCAATTGGGAATGAAAATCTTTTCTGAAGAGTACGAGAAAAATACTAACTTCGATTTGATCTGTTCAAAATAAACATTTACATCTTCAAAATTTGGTAAGCGCGAAATTTTTATTTTTCACGTCAGATGGAGAGTAAAACCGAAAGAAATGTTGATAAAGAATGAATATTACTTTCAAACGTGATCGCCACTAAAAATCTTTACTGGTTTCCGAGTTACGGCGAGTTAAACAAAGGAGATTTTTCTCTTGGCGGAGTACTCACGATTCACTTTTTGTCCGTTATCTCAAAGAAAAATTATTTCCTGACCCTTTTTATACTTCAGCCTGAATAATTTATTCATCTTGAGATGTTCTAAGTATATGAATATCATCCACAGTGGTAAATCTCAAACAACATGTAATGTTTTAACACCGAATTTAGCCTACGGTAAACTTCGTCCACATCCACGTTATCCGCCTAGACTAGAGACAGAAGGTTCACTATTCAGCGAATTCCGAATCTCACCGGACCGGTGGACAACAATGACGTCACGCTGCAGAGGAATAGGAACAAAACTGCTGGAAGGATCGATGGCTGTCATGGCGACTGTGTAAGTTGTCTGTGCTACGCTAGCAAAATTTTGCGAAATTTCCGTACTGCCATCTCGTTCAAAGAAAAGAGAGCATAAACAATTTATTTCTTGAACCGGTAGTAATAACTGGTCCGTTGACATGTTCGCTTATAAGCCATTAACATATTGTTTTTACGTTGTGCTCATTACAAACAATACAGCAGAACACACCGCCATGACACAACAGTGCACGATGTCATTCGTCTGCTAATTCCCGCCCTATACAAGAACCAATCAGATTCACTGATGGCGGCTGATGGAGACTGCCACCACCTCTGCAAGCTGATGGCACCGATGCGACACCGGTGGAGCAACAGTGACTCCATCGGTGAAATTCGAAACACCGTGATGCCATCGGATTGCTCAGCGATGAGATTCGGAATACGCTCATTGTAATAACATGGATAAATATATAATATAATGCGAAACTGCGGTCAGCACCATCTAGGTTTGGTGATCTGAAATAAGGTGATCAGCGCCCGACGTGGTAGGTGGTGAACATTAGAACTACGTGTTGGGTACATTACCGAGAGTTCTCTATTTATCCGTTCGAGATATTGCTGTACGGGAGAGTCGAGGAGAGAAGATGGCGGACTGAAACTTACTAGAGTCCACGGCAATTCGGAAGGCGGGTTGTCTGCTAGCGTTTGCGTCGAGAGAGACAGATAGAGAGAGCAAGGCAGCGTACAACATTGCCACATCGTACTTCACGAGCACGTGCAATACAAATAGCGCAGGAGAGAATTTAAATTATCAAAAGACAATAATGACCTTAGCCGTTGATTACTGTAAGCATGACACCAAACAAACCCTCTTTCCTTCACTAACAATATTCTTTGCACGTTTCTCAATCCCACACCACATGCTTCTGCAGTCGTTTCTTGCACGTTGGCAACGTTGCTGCCAGCATCAAGATGGCCAGCAGCGTTCTGCTCGTTAACGTTTTTAAAATAATTATACACCTTAAACACTATTTTCAGCGCCTGCTTGTGTAATACTTGTCTTTTTACAGTCTCTTCTTCCATTTATTTACCTTACATACACACAGTAAATGTTAGTTTTACTTATTCAATGTATTGAAACACTCACACGTGAACAAACGAACTCGGGAAGTGCTTGTTATAGACTGATTCTGATTGGTTCTACTGTACAAGCTTGTGACGTCACATACCAAAAATGCTACGGCGCATATACTGGGTGTTCAGTTCAAAATGTGTCATGGCTCGCTGTATGCAGTCATGTGGCTAGCCGATGAGCCTAGAGAATTCAATCTTCCTACACTTCCACAGAGGTGTATAACCTAAGAGTTGCCTAGCAAGTACGGCGTTCATTCTGAAGAGTACGTACCAATACGTACGGTAACGCCAGTAGTGGCAGGAATGTGAAATGTTTGGAAATACGTACTGTCGGGATATGGGGAGAGGGTTAAGACGATTACTTACGTATTTGTTGACATTAACTTCGACGGTCAACATGGACACGGAGCATTTGATTTGTTGAATGTTACCGTACGCAACCGATGATAACAAATACCCTGTGTACGACTTGCCGGCTCAAAACAGAGTTCGAAAGAGGTTATGGAAGCACACAGACCGTACACGTTCTCAAGTTCAGATTGAAGAACGCCTTAAATAATAGGCAACTTCTCTAACATATAAACTGAAACTCGCTTCAAATCGGTGACCCAACAACAGTGACGTCATGACACACTTTGAAATGAACACCCAGTAGAAGCTAACCGCCTTCCGAAATGACGTCTAGTCTAATAAGTGAACATAAAGTGATACGTGTATGTATAAGCAGTGTATGTTAAACAGTGATGTTTATGGACGTTGTAAAAATAGTGTTGAATGTATTGTAGAGTAATAGTAATATAATAAATTGCACTATCTACGTAGTTCTTGCAGACTTTTCCATTGTGCTGTACAATAAATACCCAAAGAATACAATCCCAATTATCTAACCTTTTGCTTTATTTTTTGTCTCTGTCTGGTTATATTTTAATCGGGTAGTGTAAAACACATCGTCTCTTTTATCTTCCTGTTGGCTCCGTAAGAATTTTCAGTAGAATATGCTGTGATGAATAAAAATGTAAATGTTTTATTTTAAATTGGGTTAGTTTGAGAATGAGAATGAGAATGAGAATGAGAATGAGAATGAGAATGAGAATGAGAATGAGGGAGGTGGGAGGGAATACTTTCTGCACAGTTTAACATTTTCGTCACCAGGTGCGCTGCTAAATGCATGAAGTAATTACTCTTTTCGGTAGTTGGTGCACTGCTAGATGTAATAACGCCTCTCCCAAAAATAGATGGCAGCAAGATCAATTTCTACAACATCGCCTCTAGTATGTGTTACGGGAAACTCATTATGTTTCACATCCTATTATATATTTATCCATGATAATAACGTGAGGTGAATGACTCTGATTGGCCCTTTCATCCATAACGTCACAATACCGTTAACCATTTAGCGGACAAATAGGGCGCGAAAACTCTCTATTAACAACATTATGGTGGGAACAAGTGAGCTATATGCAATAGCGAAGGAAGGAACCTTCTGTTCGTCAGTCCACTTTTTTTTTTTTCGCTGACGTGCAGATAGGTTTCACGATATAACGAATGGCCTATGGGAAAACTAGTATTACTATTAGTAGTATTAGCATTAGTAGTAACAGTTTTAGTAGTAATTAGAGGTGCAACACCATTTCAGTGATACGCTTAAATTTTAGTCCAAGAATTGAAGAATGGAAGGCAAAATAACGTACGTGTAGGCCTACGTAAATTGATAAACGTTATAATATATTTTCTTACAAACAGCAGGGATTATTTAATTATTATTCTGCATACGTAGGCCTACTTCAGTCAGTTGATATTATAATATAATTTCTTACAGGAAGCAGATATTAAATAATTATACTGCGTACATAGGCCTGCCTTAATTTGTTGTTATTACAGTATACTTTCTTACGAAGAGAAGGAATTAATTGTCAATTATAGGTCACTCGTTACCTCGTGATCCAAATGCATGTGTGCGCCGTAACTTACAGCATGAACCTCATCATGGGGTAAGTGAGCTAGCTAGCAGCGAGTAGAAGTGTAGGGACCTAGGGAAGCTTCTCAGTGAACTTTCTGCTTCTCCTCATGCGCAGCTAGGTTTCACACATGATTCAATTTGTGGCTGGCTATAGTTATGCAGACTATATTCTCTGTGGAGACCCATTCTGTTCCTCCATTCACTGTTTGAGTCGCTTAAGAAACTTCTTGCCCCAGCAACTAAAACTTACCCTAGTACAAACCCTAGAAATGCCGCACTTCGATTATTGTGACGTTTTGTTAAGTGACCTAAGTTCTGAACTGTCAGTCAAGTTACAGCGAGTTCAGAATATGTGCGTCAGATACGTGTGCAACATCCGACGATATGATCACATATCACCGTCCTTCGCAAGTCTTTCGTGGCTCCGACTTAAAGAACGTAGAACTTTACACTCTTTGTCTTTACTCTTTCGAATTCTGCACACCTCAACACCAAATTACCATTCGTCTCGTTTCTCTTATCTATACTCTAACCACGACGTAAATACCAGATAACTTATCTGTGACACGCTAAGTATACCTCTTCATAGAACATCTCGTTATTCATCATCTTTTACAGTATCCATCTCGCGACAATGGAATCCCCTGTCACAAAGTATTAGGGGCTGCAAGACAATAAACACTTTTAAAAACAGCTTAAAAGATAACCTTCTTAGCATTTCACTCCAATCATACTGACTTAAACTATCACTGACTACATTGTTACTTCTTCCTTTAGACATGCATCCTGATAGTGCTGTATTTTCAAAATTGTCTCGTAATAATTTCTTTCTATTATCTAATATTATTTGAAATATATTAACATTCTATGTATTTTAGTTTAATTCTGCGACGTAGTTTGTATTTCATTGTTTAGTTAATAGTTCATAGTATTTTGTTGTTTAATTCGTAAATAACTCTTGTATACATGTACCTCTTATCTAAATCAAATTGTTGAATTCTTTGTAAGTTCATACATATGTATGTATACTTTTTGCTGGTTGAGTGGGAGAGAAGGACTTACGGCCTTAACTCTGCTAGCTAAAATAAATCATTATTATTATTATTATTATTAGTATTATTATTATTATTATTATTATTATTATTCGCTCTGTTGACCCCAGCTAGGGGAGGTACACGTAGTATTGGTCTCTAGTGTGTGGGGACCATTGCATCGTTCCCTTCTATACAGGTATTGTGTGTAAGTTCTGCAAAATGAGGGGGATAAACGAATAGCATATATGGAAATAAAACTAAATATTTTATAGGAGAAGAGTGCTAAGTTTGGAATAACGGTTAATTGTAAGGGAACAAAAAAGGTGAGGATAAATAGCAATATAAACCTCACAGGAATTTCCAAATAAATGGACAATGTATCGAGAATGTAAAAGAATTTCAATATTTGGGTAGTTTGTTGACAAAAGATGGTGGAACCAATGCTGATGTTAGAAGCCGTAATAGGAAAGCAAATGCAGCATTTGTACAGCTTTATTTGATATGCAAGATTTGATGGAAGTTCCACGACATTTCCGCACGAACGTAAATCAGAATATTTCAGAGCAATGTGAAAGCAGATCTTCTATATGCCTGTGAAACATGGAAGGTAATTTTAGAGATCTCTAGAAGTCTTCAAGTCTTTACAAGTCGCTGCCTTAGAATATCTAGTTGCCAAACACAATTTCGAATAAATATTAATGGGAAGAACACAAGAAGAGCAAACAAGTCTACAAATAAAACGAAGCAAGTGGAGATGGATTGGCCATACTCTTCGAAAAAGAAATTCTATTGAGAAAGAAGCTTAAAGATGGAACCCTCAAGGCAGCAGAAAGAGAAGAAGGCCAAAGGTTACCTGGATAAAAAAGCAGAAGAGGAACTACGAAAGGAAGGGATCATAGCCCGAAATTGCCAATATCGCTCAGAATACAAGACGATCGAGGAAGTTTGCTGAGGCCTTTTAATCCAGTGGGAGATATAGGATATGATAAAGATATATGTATACCAGTAGCGGCCTGCGGTTACAAAGGTTGGCAGTTCTGCATGAAAAATAGTGTATTTAGCAAACGCATGCTGTTTATTGCATCTAAATCGGATAACGCGTGTAATTACAGCGCCTTCTCGAAGTTGACTGTGCACCCGAAATTGTACTCCAGCCATCCGTGCGCTACACCTCTCCCACCTGGTACAACTAGTGACGTAGTGGAGATGTGCCCCACATGCTTTTCTAGTTTTTAAGTCAAATTAACTAAATCCTTCACTCCGGTGTTTGTCAATGTATTTTCTCCTCTAAACAGAATACACGGGTGGGGGAGAAAGCGTTTTCATGAGCGCAGCAAAAAAACAAATCGTTTCCATTACACATTTTGATATTAAAATGACTAGCAAGCTACATGATTTCCTCAACTTTTTCCAGAAATTTCAGTATTTAAATTTTGTGTAGGACGTCCTAATTTCTTAAGTTAACATGCAATTTCTCTTTTAATTCCGAAAAGGGTTGGTCGATTAGGTTTTCATTTCATTCATTTTTAATATAAAATATTTCCTTAGACACACTGACTAATCACATCACACCACCCACAGTACTATAACACTGGAACTGTAATGATATACAGTAGTCCAGAAGCCTATGTGTTCTAACGCAGGGCATAAAGAGATGAGGGTGTTGGCGGTTCTTTTGTATATTCGGAGAGAGCTGCTTCGGTTGCAGCTCTAATACAGTCTTATGGGACGGTGAAGAAAACCAGTTTTCTGCTGCCGACTACCCTACGTTGAGCTTCAGGAACTGCCGATCACAGATCCGAAAAGTACACTACAGCTAAAATTCTCGAGCAGTTCAAGGCTCCTACAGACAGTAAAATCTCGAATCGAAGGAGAATGAATTGGAAAAATAAATGAAACAATGAACTAGGTTACATAAAAGCACGTTTTACATTTTAAATTTTTTCAGGTCCATTTAAATGGCGGTTCTGCAGCTCTGCAGTTCTTATTGTAGAGCCGCCTCTGATGTATACAGTCAATGACCCTCAAAGGAAAAATACAAAATCGAATAAAAATAGCCATAAATCAGGAAGTTATAGAACTGGTCTCAAATTTTACATACTTAGGTACTAAAATCTCAACTATGAGCGCACAAACTGATATACTGTAGAAGAGAATTTACAAAAATATAATAAATTAAATGGTTGTATAAAAAGACATTTTGGGAAAGGTATGAGAACAGAAATTAAGCTAAGAATACATAATATTACTGCAAAACAAGTCCTAAAATCCGCAAGTGAAACTTGGGTCTTAAGAGCTAAAGATAAATCAAGAATAGAAGCAGCACATATGAGGTTCCTGACATCAACACTAGGAGTTACCCGAAGAGGTAGACTACGTAATAAAGATATTAGAAACCAACTACAACAGGAGAATATGGTGGAAGAGGTACAAAGACATCAGAAGCAATGGAAAGAACATGTATTAAGAATGAGTCCTTCAAGACTTCCACAGCAAGCTTTTTTTTTTACAGACCATTTGGAGGCCGAGACGTTGGGAGACTGGTGAGAAGATGGAGTGACCAATTTGACTGAAAACATTTAATTAGCCTCGGAACAGGTCGCAAAGGCCTAAACCGTGTTTAAGAAGAAAAAGAAGATATATGTATACAGTATGTAATGTTTTCACGTACAATGATGTAAAGATATTTGAAAACATTGCTTTTAAAAGCAAATAACTTAATTATATCAATGTATAATTGACATCATGGACCAACAGATCTTAATTTCAAAAAGATTTCACAATTGACAAATCCAATTCACAGTTAAGAATCCATCTCAATATTGCTCACGTATCCTATAATTTTTAATTAATTTAATATTTTGCTGGACCTTATTTTTATGTTTTAAACAAATACCTTCATAATAAGCATACATTATGCAAAAACAAATGCACTATATTCTGCATGTAAATATTGGACAATAGCATTAGAGAAAAAATAAAAATGATCAGATTTTTTGTGATATTAGAGAGTGGTGTGAATGCTTCCGACCAGAATACAAGGGCATTCAGCTACTGCAATAGACAACATATTCATCGGAAAAGAAAAAATAGGTAAATCTCAAACAACCCCAATAATTAATGGTCTTTCGGATCACGATGCTCAACTCGTAAGTATAAATATTAACTGGTTCTCAGTCAATAAATTAGTATTAAATTGTAACAAAACTAACATAATTCAATTTAAATCCTGTGCAAATTCAACGTCGCAAATTTCTAGCGCAATAATTAATAATAGATCCCTATTAGAAACAACAACAACCAAATTTCTTGGCTTAAAAATCGATAATGTGTTAAATTGGAAAAATCATATTAAAGAAATTACCCCCCAACTAAATTCAGCTTGTTTTGCTATTAGATCTATGCAAAAGATAGTAAATATCAATACCTTAAAAACTTTGCATACTTTGCATACTTCCACTCGGTAATGAGTTTTGGAATAATAATCTGGGGAAATTCCACAGCTAGTAACAATATATTTCTATTACAATAAAGAGTAATTAGAATAATACTAGGTGCCAAATCTAGGGATTCGTGTAGGGCTATTTAAAAAAAACTACAAATAATGCCCATGGCTTGTCAGTATATCTTTTCATAAATAGTCTTCCTCGTATGTAATCGTGAAAACTTTGTAACTAATTCAACAGTTCATAGCATAAATACACGTCAAAATAATGACTTTCATACTCCATCGGCAAGTCTATCGTGTTATCAAAAAGGAGTGCGTTACATGGCAGTAAAAATTTTTAATAGCCTCCCTATCGATATAAAAAATAAAACTCAAAACATAAAATTATTTAGGGCCAAATTAAAGAAGTACCTAATTTCTCACGCCTTCTATTCTGTAGGTGAATTCATGACATTCAATAACACTTCATGAAATTGATACTAAAACTATGTGTTGTACTAGTAGACTATATTGTAAATCTCGTCTGTATATATTTCATCTAGACTGTGACTATAAATTAAGATTTTATAATAGTATTAAGTTTTTTGACTTGTTCCATATTCTAGCTGTAAGCATGTATGAATACCATGGAATGTTAATAAATACAATACAATACAATACAATGCTGTTAATTGTTTAGCTATTTATTTATGTAATTATTTAAACTATTAATTGCAGGTACCTGAGCAAGAGTCCACTGTAAAATGTTGGCCACTCATCGTTTGTTCCTCTTTGTGTTTCTACTCATAATAATGGTAGGCCTACATTTTTAAATATTATATTTAATTTAAATAAAATATTGTACTTTTGTAATTTTTCCTGTTTTGAGATGCCATAACTACATTATGAAAATCAGCATGAAGAGAAATTAAAGGTTCATATATTCAGTTTTTTCAATGTTTCTTTGAATACAATGAATAAATTTCTAACTAACAACTTCTCTGTAAGCATCATTAAAAATAATAAAATATGTACTCGCAAAAAGTAAGAGAGATAAGTAAATAAGCACAAAGTAGGTCAATATATCAACAGTGATATCCCTTGTTCTCGAATAGCATTATATTTTAACTTTTGGTGAAACCACATGCAATGTTTGAATTAATATGTCACCATTTTATGAATTGTTTCAGATGCTTACCACACAGACCCTCGCTAAAAGTAAGTTATTTATTAATAATTTATTAAATGGCGATCTTACTCGTGTTAATTATGTAAGCATGTGCGGCTTACAGCTGTTTCGGTGCTACTTGACACCATCCTCAGAGCCTTCTGTGTCTCGGCGCCATCTCAACTTCGCTGCCTGTTGAGTGAGTGCGTTCATGTGATGAAGAGTTGCGTCAAATAGCGTGTGTGTTCTGAAATTGATCTGTGTTGAGAATTTGATGGTGTCAAGTAGCACCGAAACAGCTGTAAGCCGTACATGCTTACATAATTAACACGAGTAAGATCGCCATTTAATCAATTATTTATATTCAAGTGTTGAAAGTAGTGTACGAAAGATTCAACATGAAGTTATTTATTATTTGCATCGAACTCAGATATTTAAAAGAACCGATCATGAAATACATAATGAAGTTTCTGTTTGCATAATATGTAGCCAAATGCAAATATTAATAAATATATTGTGATTTTTTTTTTCAACTCAACAATAGGATTTTATTCTTCCAACAATAATTCTTTTCTACAATTCGCCTTAAACGCTCTCGTCAACAATTGGATTTTCACTCAACACAGTATTCGTTATAGCACTCCACCGACGACAATGACAATTTACTTGGACTAGTATGAACAACAATGAACTGTTAATCTTAACTAATATTTACAAAGCACTATTTACAAATCAGAACTATCAGCTCTCAGTTCACAGTTCTTCTAGCTCAGTCACTCGAGTTCACAGTATCTCGAACCACAGACCTTCAGAGACAGTCCACTGTACTCGAACTCAGGTCCCTCCAACTGCGGTCCACTGCACTCGAACTCAGGCCTTCGGATGCTGATACAGTTGCGGACGCACACTCGAGTCGAACTCCGGTACACAAGACTGGCTTGCTTGCTCTGGCTTACTCACTGACTGAATAACTGAAAACTCTCTGTCGTTCCTTCGCGTCAGTAATTTATAACCACAGCGACGTAGTCTCGAAAGTTCCACGCGTCTCTAGAGATGGCACTCCAGAAAAATCCAGAGCCCTCTCCTCTCTACCAGCACCAGATGCGCGTGCACTCTCTCTCCACTCTCTCGCCGCGTAGGCCCTTTCCCCTTACTTCTCTCCGCCGCGCGCCGTCCCCGCGCGATCTGCTTTCTTGCGGGACGCTGGTCGTGAGTTCGAATCTCACGTCGCTGTCACAATATATTTTTATGCTCGACCATGCCGAAATGTAGTAATTATACATATGGTAGCAGCCCCTTAATGGACCTCATTAAAGCACACCTATTCATTAAAGTTCAGGTTTTCCACCAATCAGAGAGCACCAATGTAGAAATATGAAAGAGCAAGTATCGATTATTCTCGGATATGCAATCGAAAGACAACTAGCGAAACGTCACGGAGGCTGGAAATCCAATACTGTCGCAGAAGGTTATGTTCTGTTACTATAATAATTAGCGTTAATTGTAAATCATATTCAAATAAATTCAATTTGTCATCTCGTTTTTCAATGTCTAAATCAATTTCCAGGTTATATCAAGATTAATGTTCATTTTAGTAATGCCGCACTTCGATTATTGTGACGTTTTGTTAAGTGATCTAAGTTCTGAACTGTCAGTCAAGTTACAGCGAGCTCAGAATATGTGCATCAGATACGTGTGCAACATCCGACGATATGAACACATATCACCGTCCTTCGCAAGTCTCTCGTGGCTCCGACTTAAAGAACGCAGAACTTTACACTCTTTGTCTTTACTCTTTCGAATTCTGCACACCTCAACACCAAATTACCTTTC